>NW_027490230.1:560912-834760 GCF_050948175.1 Xylocopa sonorina | reverse complement strand
AATCGCGATATCGCATCTCATTTCTATGTCTCGTGATAAGATATAATATTCATTGCGAAGTGTCATGTATACCTCGTATTCGCTTCAAAATAATGTAAATGCCTCACTTCCTTGCTAGGAACCAGCGTTTCCTGATATCTACGTATCGAAATAATAGTGCTCTAATGCTTCGTAAAACAAGATATCGCAACTCATTACTATGTTTCATGAGAAGATATAATATATATTGCGAAGTGTCATGTATACCTCGTATTCACTTCAAGAGAATGTAAATGGGACACTTCCTTGCTAGGAAATAGCGTTTACAGATGTCTACGTATCGAAGCAACAGAGTTCTAATGCTTCATAAAACGGGATATCGCATTCCATTTCTATTCATGGTAAGATATAATATTCATTGCGAAGTGTCATGTATACCTCGTATTCACTTCAAAAGAATGTAAATGCGACACTTCCTTGCCAGGAAATAGCGTTTGCAGATGTCTCCGTATAGAAGCAATAGAGTTCTAATGCTTCTTAAAGCGAGCTGTCGCATCTGATTTCTATGTTTCATGATAAGATATAAAAGTCATTGCGAAATGTTACTTATTCCTCGCATACACATCAAGTGAATGTAAATACGACACTTCATTGCTAGGAAATAGCGTCTGCAGATGTCTTTGTATCGAAGCAATAGTGTTATAATGCTTCTTAAAACGAAATGTCGCATCTCATTTCTATGTTTTACGATAAGATATAATATTCATTGCGAAGTGTCATGTATACTTCGCATACACTTCAAAAGAATGTAAATACGACACTTCCTTGCTAGGATATAGCGTTTGCAGATGTCTACGTATCGAAGCAACAGAGTTCTAATGCTTCCTAGATCGCGATATGCTTCTCTTTTCTATATCTCATGATGAGATATAATATTCATTGTGGAGTGTTATGTATACCTCGTAATAACTTCAAAAGAATGTAAGTGCAACACTTCCTTGATATTAAATAGCGTTTGCAGATGTCTACGTTTCGTAACAATAGATTTCTAATGCTTTTTATATCGCGATTTCGCATCTCATTTCTATGTTTCATGATGAGATAGAACATTCATTGTGGAGTGTTATGTATACCTCGTATTCACTTCAAAAGACTGTAAATGCGACACTTCCTTGCTAGGTAATAGCTCTTGCAGATGTCGCCGTATCGAAGCAATAGAGTTCTAATGCTTCTTAAATCGCGATATCGCATCTCATTTCTATGTCTCATGATAATATTTAATATTCATTGCGAATTGTCATGTATACCTCGTATTCACTTCAAAAGAATGTAAATGCGACACTTCCTTGGTAGGAAATAGCGTTTGCAGATGTCTACGTATCGAAGCAATAGATTTCTAATGCTTCATAAAACGCGATATCGCATCTCATTTCTATGTTTCATGATAAGAAATAATATTCATTTTGCAGTGTCTTCTCAACATCGTATTCACCACAAAAGAATGTAAATGCGACACTTCCTTGCTAGGAAGTAGCGTTTGCAGATGGCTGCGTATCGTAACAACGGGGTTCTATCGCTTCTTAAAACACGATATCTCATCTCATTTCTATGTTTCATGATAAGATATGATATTCATTGAAAAGTGTCACTTATACCTCGCATACACTTAAAATGGATGTAAATGTGATACTTCCATGCTAGGAAATAGCGTTTGCAGATGTCGCCGTATCGAAGCAATAGAGTTCTAATGCTTCTTAAATCGCGATATCGCATCTCATTTCTATGTCTCATGATAAGATTTATTCATTGCGAAGTGTCATGTATACCTCGTATTCACTTCAAAACAATGTAAATGCGACACTTTCTTGCTAGGAAATAGCGTTTGCAGATGTCTACGTATCGAAGCAATAGAGTTCTACTGCTTCTTAAAACGCGATATCGCATCTCATTTCTATGTTTCATGATAAGATATAATATTCACTGCGATATGTCATGTATACCTCGCATTCACTTCAAAAGAATGTAAATGCGACACTTCCTTGCTAGGAAATAGAGTTTGCAGATGTCTACGTATCGTAGCAATAGAGTTCTATCGCTTCTTAAAACACGATATCTCATCTCATTTCTATGTTTCATGATAAGATATGATATTCATTGAAAAGTGTCACTTATACCTCGCATACACTTAAAATGGATGTAAATGTGATACTTCCATGCTAGGAAATAGCGTTTGCAGATGTCGCCGTATCGAAGCAATAGAGTTCTAATGCTTCTTAAATCGCGATATCGCATCTCATTTCTATGTCTCATGATAAGATTTATTCATTGCGAAGTGTCATGTATACCTCGTATTCACTTCAAAACAATGTAAATGCGACACTTTCTTGCTAGGAAATAGCGTTTGCAGATGTCTACGTATCGAAGCAATAGGGTTCTACTGCTTCTTAAAACGCGATATCGCATCTCATTTCTATGTTTCATGATAAGATACAATATTCATTGCGAAGTGTCATGTGTACCTCGTATTCACTTGAAAACAATGTAAATGCGACACTTCCTTGCTAGGATATAGCGTTTGCAGATGTGTACTTATCGAGGCAATAGAGTTCTAATGCTTCTTAACACATTGAGGACGGGGCGCTGCACGTTCAACACGCCCTCACGGATCGCAGATTTTCGAACGCTCCAAAACATGCTTGGCATGTGACAGGAAGTGGATACGCATTTTACTTAATTTGCATTTAGTATTTTTAAATAATACTATACATATAGTTCATATATCTGTATATCTGTTTTCATTACATCTATGCGTCATTTCGCTTCTTTTATAGAGTTCTAATTCATAAAATAAATTTTTGTTATCAATTATCAGTAACAGGTTGATTGAAAATATAGATAGTACTCAAAAAACTGTTACCTTCCAATTTTAAAACACGAAGTTTGAAATTCTAAAATGCAGATCAATGAAACACTTTATAAGATACGATACGTACGACGATCCGCACAGATCAGCCGGCAATGGCTATTGTCACGTCACGGGTCGCGAAAACTTATCGTTTACCGGGAGCGACACGCAGCCTCGAACGGTTCGGCTCGCGGAATTGCGACGAAGACCGGGTTCTTTCTGGATCGCGAAACACGTATCAAAAGGCACGAACGCGGATAAGAAAATATGACCTTACCTTTGATGTCTTGACAGCTGCTAATATTTAGTACCCTTGTTGCAGGTATCGTCGTCGGCACGGATCGCCCTCAGGTATAATCCCTGCGTACGGTCGGTGAGGCGTGATTGTCAGCGGGACGAGTACCCAGGTGGGCTGACCTCGGGGATGGATCGCTCGGTCAAGTGGATCGGCGATGGATGCGGCGGTGCGGGACGGCTGTCCGATCGGCGTGCGGCGGAAGATCAGACGTTTGCAGTGGTATTGCACTCGGCTGTACCAACGTATCCGCGCACAAGTGAACGCAAGTAGTTCTTCCTTCCCGCGCGACGAGTTCGTTTAGTTGTACCGGAATGACGCATTCGAGTCGGTTTCCAAAAGTCCAGATACGGGTCCACTAGGCGGCGGTCCGCTCTAGTTTACCGTCTAGAAATATGGAAATTCGACGAGTGTCCTTGCTCTAGCCTCGCTGTGGGTCGATGCAGCTAAGCGGCGGTCGGCTATAACTGATCGATTACCAAGTTTGACTAAAGTTCGGAGCTTGTGAATGTTCTTGAAGACGCGTGAACTCGTGGAAGACTTCGCAATGAATGAATTTATAATAATAATAAGGCAAGGAATATTTAGAATGATGAGAATTGTAGTACTGGTAAAAATAAAGTATATTCTAAATAAAACTAAGATTACACTGATACTTCCCTATGCTAAAGTTGACTAAGTACTAGGATACGATAATTAGAGTTTAGAATAAGGACTTGAATTGAATTAGAGTTAAGTTGAAATAGTAAGATTGGATTATGATAAAGGAAGTGCTCGCTTGGAGCGAATGGCTCGAACTAGAGATTGGATTTGAGGGAGGTCCGCTCGCTTGGAGCGGATGACTCGTACTGACTATCAGCTCGCGGGCCCGCGACCTCCTCGGATCGCGGGGCGCGCGAGTCGCAGGTCCCCAGAGTGGGGTGGACGCTCGGCCCACGGAGTGGGGTGGATGGTCGTGGTAGGGGCGCGCGCGTCGGCGTGAGCCGCGCGCGTCGGGCGCTTCGCTTACTTCTTATTACGATTAATGATGATCTTAAAAATTAGAATAACACATGAAACGCCTTATGCTAGGTTGTGTGTGTTGTGTCGTGTGCGTACATGGAGTGTCGTGTGCTTAAGTTCTAGGATTCACTTAATTATAGTTATAATGATATGCAAAGTATGGGTACGGGTGCGTAACGGCGGGCGACTCTTCCTGATACGTGGAATGGTCCTCGTGCGGAGGCCTGTGGCTCGCTCGTGCTCCAGCTGTCTGGAAGGCACGCGTCGTAGCGCGGTCGTGTGGTCCAACTCCTGGTTGCGGGGGTGGCTGCCTTAGCTCGGCGATCGTATACTCGGTAAGCTCGTCTTTGTGGTGGCGACAGGCGATGCGTGTGGCTCTGCCAGGGGGTGAAGGAGGTACCGCGAGGTACGGCGGACGTTACACTATAATGACTGCTTTTTCTTAAATTTAAGGAATGATTCAGTTGTTTCGCTTTGGTTTCGGAACGCGAGAGACATCGATACCATCGTAACGTAACAGAAACATTTGCAGCTCCTTGCTCAGTTGCCGACTGAATAAAAAAAACGTGAAAACTAGATATATTGTGACCCGTTCGCAACGTTTAGTTTTCTAAAAACGAGATATCTCGTCACCCGTCCGCAATGTGTTAAAACGCGATATCGCATCTCATTTCTATGTTTCATGTTAAGATATAATATTCATTGCCGTAGTGTTTATGTATACCTCGTATTCACTTCAAAAGAATGTAAATGCGACACTTCCTAGCTACGAAATAGCGTTTGCAGATGTCTACTTATCGTAGCAATAGAGTTCTAATGCTTCTTAAAACGAGATATAGCATCTCATTTCTATGTTTCATGTTAAGATATAATATTCATTGCGAAGTGTCTTGTGTACCTGGCATACACTTCAAATGAATGTAAATGCCACACTTCCTTGCTAGGAAATAGCGTTTGCAGATGTATTCGTATCGAAGCATTATGGTTCTAATGCTTCTTAAATCGAGATATCGCATCTCATTTTAACGTTTCATGATAAGATATAATATTCATTGCGAACTGTTATGTATTACTCGTCCACACTTCAAATGAATGTAAATGCGACACTTCTTACTAGGAGATATCGTTTGCAGATATCTACATATCGTGGCAATAGAATTCTAATGCTTCTTAAATCGTGATATCGCATCTCATTTTTATATTCATGATAAGATATAATATTCATTGCGAAATGTCATGTATACCTCGTATTCACTTCAAAAGAATGTAAATGCGACACTTCCTTGCTAGGAAATGGCGTTTGCAGATGTCTGCGTATCGTAGCATTAGATTTCTAATCCTTCTCGGAACGCGATATAGCAACTCATTTCTATGTATCATGATAAGATATAATATTCATTGCGAAGTGTCATGTATACCTTGTATTCACTTCAGAAGAATGTAAATGCTACAGTTCCTTGCTAGGAAATAGCGTTGCAGATGTCTACGTATCGAAGCAACATAGTTCTAATGCTTCCTAAAACGCGATATCGCATCGCATTTCTATGTTTCACGATAAGATATAATATTCATTGCGAATTGTCATGTACACCTCGTATTCACTTCAAAGAATGTAATGCGACACTTCCTTGCTAGGAATAGCACTTGCAGATGTCTACGTATCGTAGAAATAGAGTACTAATGCTTCTTAAAACGCGATATCGCATCTCATTTCTATGTTTCATGATAAGATATAAAATTCATTGCGAAATGTTACTTTTCCTCGCATACACATCAAGTGAATATAAATACGACACTCATTGCTAGGAAATAGCGTTTGCAGATGTCTCCGTATCGAAGCATTAGAGTTCCAATGCTTCTTAAAACGAGATGTCGCATCTCATTTCTATGTTTCACGATAGGATATAATATTCATTGCGAAGTGTCATGAATACCTCGTATTCACTTCAAAAGAATGTAAATGCGACACTTCCATGCTAGGAAATAGCGTTTGCAGATGTCTAAGTATCGTAGCAATAGAGTTCTGATGCTTCTTAAAACGTGATATCGCATCTCACTTCTATGTTTCATGATAGGAGATAATATTCATTGCGAAGTGTCATGAATACCTCGCATTCACTTCAAAAGAATGTAAATGCGACACTTCCTGGGTAGGGAATAGCGTTTGCAGATGTCTACGTATCTAAGCAATAGTGTCCTAAAGTTTCGTAAAACGCAATATCGCATCAGATTTCTATGTTTCATGGTAAGATATAATATTCATTGCAAAGTGTCATGTGTACCTCGTATTCACTTCAAACGAATGTAAATGCGACACTTCCTTGCTAGGAAATAGCGTTTGCAGATGTCTACGTATCGAGCAATAGGATTCTAATGCTTCTGAAACCGCAATATCGCATCTCATTGCTATGTTTCATGACAAGATATAATATACATCGTCCAGTGTTATGTATACCTCGAATACACTTCAAATGAATGTAAATGCGACACTTCCTTGCTAGGAAATAGCTTTTGCAAATGTCTACGTATCGTAGCAATAGAGTTCTAACGATTCTTAATTCGCGATATCGCATCTCATTTCTATGTTTCATGATACGATATAATATTCATTGCGAATTGTCGTGCATACCACGTATTCACTTCAAAAGGGTGTACATGCGATACTTCCTTCCTAGGAAATAGCGTTTCCAGGTGTCTACGTATCGAAACAATACAGTTCTAATGCTTCTTAAAACGGGATACCGCATCTCTTTTCTATGTTTCATAAAAGGATATAATATTAATTGCGAAGTGTCATGTATACCTTGTATTCACTTCAAAAGAATGTAAATGCGACACTTCCTTGCTAGGAAATAGCGTTTACAGATGTCTCCGTATCGAAGCAATAGATTTCTAATGCTTCTTAAATCGCGATATCGCATTTCATTTCTATGTCTTCTGATAGGGTATAATATTCATTGCGGAGTGTTATGCATCCCTCGTATTCACTTCAAAAGAATGAAAATGCTACACTTCCTTGCTAGGAAATAGCGTTAGCAGATATCTACGTATCGAAGCAATAGCGTTCTAATGCTTCTTGAATCGCCATATCGCATCTCATTTCTATGTTTTATGATAAGATATAATATTCATTGTGGATTGTTATGTATACCTCGTATTTACTTCAGAAGATTGAAAATGCGACACTTGCTTGCTAGGAATTAGTGTTTGCAGATGTCTACGTATCGTAGCAATAGAGTTCTAATGCTTCTTAAAACGCGAATCGACCCTCAATTATATGTTTCATGATAAGATATAATATTCATTGTGCAGTTTTATGTATATCTCGTCTACACTTCAAGTGAATGTAAATGCGACACTTCCTTGCTTGGAAATAGCGTTTGCAGATGTCTACGTATCGAAGCAAAAGAGTTCTAATCCTTCTCAAAACGCGGCATCGCATCTCATTTCTATGTTTCATGATGATATATAACATTCATTGTGGAGTGTTATGTATACCTCGTATTCACTTCAAAAGAATGTAAATGGGACACTTCCTTCCTTGGAAATATCGTTTGCAGGTGTCTCCGTATCTAAGCAATAGTTTTCTAATGCTTCTTATATCGTGATATCGCATCTCATTCCTATATTTCATGACATGATATAATATTCAATGTGGAGTGTTATGTATACCTCGTATTCACTTCAAAAGAATGTTAACGCGACACTTCCTCGCTATTAAATAGCGTTTGCAGACGTCTACGTATCGAAGCAATAGAGTTCTAATCCTTCTTATATCGCGATATCGCATCTCATTTCTATGTTTCATGATAAGATATAATACAAATTGTGGAGTATTATGTGTTCCTGGTATTCACTTCAAAAGAATATAAATGCGACACTACCTTGCTAGGAAATAGCCTTTGCAGATGTCTATATATCGAAGCAATAGAGTTCTAATGCTTCTTAAATAGCGATATCACTCCTAATTTCTGTTTTATGATAAGATATAATATTCATTGCGAAGTGTCATGTATACCTCGTATTCACTTCAAAGGCATGTAAATGCGACACATCCTTGCTAGGAATATATCGATGCATTAGAGTTCTAATGCTCCTTAAAACGCGAAATCGCATCTCATTTCTGTGTCTCATGATAAGATATAATATTCATTGTGGAGTGTTATGTATACCTCGTATTCACTTCTAAAGATTGTAAATGCGACACTTCCTTGCTAGGAAATTGCTTTTGCAGATGTCTACGTATCGTAGCAAAGGTGTTCTAATGCTTCTTAAAAGGCGAAAACGATCCTCATCTTTGGGTTTCATGATAAGATATAATATTCATTGTGGAGTGTTATGTCTACTTCGTATTCACCTCAAAAGAATGTAAATGCGACACTTCATTGCTAGGAAATAGCGTTGGAAGATGTCTACGTATCGTAGCATTGGAATTCTAATGCTTCCCAAAACGCGATATCGCATCTCATTTCCATGTTTTATGATAAGATATAATATTCATAGCGAAGTGTCATGTATACCACGTATTGACTTCAAGAAAATGTAAATGCGATACTTCCTTGCTGGGAAATAGCGTTTCCAGATGTCTACGTATCGAAACAATACAGTTCTAATGCTTTTTAAAACGCGATATCGCATCTCATTTCTATGTTTCACGATAAGTAATAGTATTCATTGTGAAGTGTCATGTATACCTCGTATTCACTTCAAAAGAGTGTAAATGCGACACTTCCGAGCTAGCAAATAGCATTTGCAGATGTCTACGTATCGTAGCAATAGAGTTCTAATGCTTCTTAAAAAGCGATATCGCATATCATTTGTACGTTTCATGATAAGATATAATATTCATTGTGGAGTGTTATGTATTCCTTGTATTCACTTCAAAAGAGTGTAAATGCGACACTTCCTTGCTAGCAAATAGCACTTGCAGATGTCTACGTATCGTAGCAATAGAGTTCTAATGCTTCTTTAAACGCGATATCGCATCTCATTTCTATGTATTATGATGAGATATAATATTCATTGCGGATTGTCATGTATACCACGTATTCACTTCAAAAGAATGTAAATGCGACACTATCTTGCTAGGAAGTAGCGTTTGCAGATGTCTACGTATCTAAGCAATACAGTCCTATTGCTTCTTAAATCGCGATATCGCTTCTCATTTCTATATTTCATGATAAGATATAATATTCATTAGGAAGTGTCATGTATACGTCGCATACACTTCAAATGAATGTAAATGCGACACTTCCGAGCTAGGAAATAGCGTCTGCAGATGTCCACGTTCGAAGCAATAGAGTTCTAACGCTTCTTAAATCGCTATTTCGCATATCATTTCTATGTTTCATGATAAGATATGATATTCATTGCGAAGTGTCCTGTATACCTCGCATACACATCAAATGAATTTAAATGCGACACTTCATTGCTAGGAAATAGCATTCGCAGATGTCTACGTATCGAAGCAATAGAGTTCTAATGCTTCTTAAATTGCCATATCGCATATCATTACTATGTTTCATGATAAGATATAATATTCATTGTGGAGTGTTATCATAACGTATTCACTTCAAAGGAATGTAAATGCGACACTCCATTGCTAGGAAAAAGCGTTTGTAGGTGTCCACGTATCGTAGCAATAGGGTTCTAATGCTTTTTAAATCACGATATCGCATCTCATTTCTATGTTTTGTGATAAGGTATAATATTCATTGATGCAGTTTTATGTATACCTCGTATTCACTTCAAATGAATGTAAATGCGCCACTTCCTTGCTAGGAAATAGCGTTGGCAAATGTCTACGTATCGTAGCAATAGGGTTCTAACGATTCCTAAAACGCGATATCGCATCTCATTTCTATGCTTCATGATAAGATATAATATTCATTGTGGGGTGTTATGTTTACCTCGTCTACACTTCCTAAGAATGTCAATGCGACACTTCCTTGCTTGGAAATAGTGTTTCCAGATGTCTACGTATCGAAACAATACAGTTCTAATGCTTCGTAAAGCGTGATGTCGCATCTCATTTATAAGTTTTGTGATAGGATATAATATTCATTGTGAAGTGTCAGGAATACACTCGTCTTCGCTTCAAAAGAATGTACATGCGACACTTCCTTGCTAGGAAATAGCGTTTGCAGGAGTTTACGTATAGTAGCAATCAGAACTAATGCTTCTCAAAACGTGATATCGCATCTCATTTCTATGTTTCATGACAAAATATAATATTCATTGCGAAGTGTCATGTATACCACGTATTCACTTCAAAAGGATGTAAATGCGACACTTCCTTTCTAGGAAATAGCGTTTCCAGAAGTCTACGTATCGAAGCAATAGAGTCCTAATGCTTCTTAAAACGAGTTATCGCATCTCAATTCTATGTTTCATGATAAGAGAAAATATCCATTGCGAAGTGTCATGTATACCACGTATTCACTTGAAAAGAATGTAGATGCGACACTTGCTTCCTAGGAAATAGCGTTTGCAGAAGTCTACGTATCGTAGCAATAGAGTTCTATAGCTTCTTAAAACAAGATGTCGCACCTCGTTTCTATGTTTCATGATGAGATATAATATTCATTGCAAAGTGTCATGAATACCTCGTATTCACTTCAAAGGAATGTAAATGCGACACTTCTTTGCTAGGAAATAGCGTTTCTAGATGTCTACGTATCGAAACAATAGAGTTATAGAGCTTCTCAAAACGCGATATCGCATCTCATATATATGTTACATGATTAGATATTATATTCACTGCGAAGTTACATGTAAACCTCGGATTCACTTCAAAAGAACGTAAATGCGACACTTCCTTGCTAGGAAATAGCGTTTGCAAATGTCTACGTATCGTAGCAATAGAGTTCTAACGATTCTTAATTCGCTATATCGCATCTCATTTCTATGTTTCATGATAAGGTATAATATTCATTGCGAAGTTTCATGTATACCTCGTATTCACTTCAAAAGCATGTAAATGCGACACTTCCTTGCTAGGAAATAGCGTTTCCAGATATCTACGTATCGTAGCAATAGTGTTCTAATGCTTCTTAAAACGCCATATCGCATTTCATTTCTATGTTTCATGATAAGATATAATATTCATTGCGAAGTTACATGTATACTTCGCATTCACTTCAAAAGAATGTAGATGCGACACTTCCTTGCTAGCAAATAGCGTTTGCAGATGTCTACGTATCGTAGAATTGGAGTTCTAATCCTTCTAAAACGCGATATCGCAACTCATTTCTATGTTTCACGATTAGATATAATATTCATTGCGAAGTGTCTTGAATACCTCGCATACACTTCAAATGAATGTAAATGCGACACTTCCTTGCTAGGATATTGCGTTTGCAGGTGCCTACGTATCGAAGCAATAGGGCCCTAATGCTTCTTAAATCCCGATATCGCATCTCACTTCTATGTTTCATGATAAGATATAATATTCATTGCGAAGTGTCTTGTATACCTCGCATACACTTCAAAAGAATGTAATTGCTACACTTCCTTGCTAGGAAATAGCGTTTGCAGATATCTACGTATCGAAACAATAGTGTCCTAATGCTGCTTAAATCGCGATATCGCATCTCATTTCTATGCTTCATGATAAGAAATAATATTCATTGTGCAGTGTTATGTATACCTCGCATTCGCTTCAAAAGAATGTAGATGCGACACTTCCTTGCTAGCAAATAGCGTTTGCAGATGTCTACGTATCGAAGCAATAGAGTTATAATGCTTTCTAAAACGCGATATCGCATCTCATTTCTATGTTTCATGATAAGATAAAATATTCGTTGCGAAGTGTCATGTATACCACGAATTCACTTCAAAAGAATGTAAATGCGACTCGTCCTTGCTAGGAAGTAGCGTTTCCTGATGTCCACGTATCGAAGCAATAGAGTTCTAATGCTTCTTAAAACGGGATATCGCATCTCATTTATATGTTTCATGATAAGATGTAATACTCATTGCAAAGTGTCATGTATACCTCGTGTTCACTTCAAAAGAATGTATGTGCGACACTTCCTTGGTAGGAAATGGCGTTTGCAGTTGTCTACGTATCGTAGCAATGGATTTCTAATGCTTCTCAAAACGCGATATCGCTCCTCATTTATATGCATCATGATAAGATATAATATTCATTGTGGAGTGTTATGTATACCTCGTATTCACTTCAAAAGAATGTAAATGCGACACATCCTTGCTAGGAAATAGCGTCTGCAGATGTCTACGTATCGTAGCAGTAGAGTTCTAATGCTTCTCAAAACGCGATATTGCACCTAATTTCTATGTTTCATGATAAGATATAATATTCATTGTGGAGTGTCATGTATACCTCGCATACACTTCAAATGAATGTAAATACGACACTTCCTTGCTAGGAAGTAGCGTTTGCAGATGTATACGTATCGAAGCAATAGTGTTCTATTGCTTCTTAAATCGCCATATTGCATCGTATTTCTATGTTTTATGATAAGATATAATATTCATTGCGGTGTATCATGTATACCACGCTTTCTCTTCAAAAGAATGTAAATGCGACACTTCCTTGCTAGTAAATAGCGTCTGCAGACATCTACGTATCGTAGCAATAGAGTTCTAATGCTACTTAAAACGCGATATCGCATCTCATTTCTATGTTTTATATTTCTATGTATTTATATAGCGATGGCAGATGTCTACGTATCGAAGCAACAGAGTACTAATGCTTCTTAAAACGCCATATCGCATCTGATTTCTATGTTTCATGATAAGATATAATATTCATTGCGAAGTGTCATGTATACCTCGTATTCACTTAAAATGAATGTAAATGCGACGCTTGTTTGCTAGGAAATAGCGATTGCAAATGTCTCCGTATCGTAGCAATATAGCTCTAATGCTTCTTAAAACGAGGTGTCGCATCTCATTCCTATGTTTCATGATAAGATATAACATTCATTGCGAAGTGTTACGTATACCTCGAGTACACTTCAAATGAATGTAAATCCGATACTTCCTTGCTAGGAAATAGCGTTTGCAGATGTCTACGTATCGAAGCAATAGAGTTATAATGCTTTTTAAAACGCGATATCGCATCTCATTTCTATGTTTCATGATAAGATGTAATACTCATTGCAAAGTGTCATGTATACTCGTATTCACTTAAAATGAATGTAAATGCGACACTTCCTTGCTAGGAAATAGCGTCTGCAGATGTCTACGTACCGTAGAAATAGAGTTCTAATACTTCTTAAAACGCGATATCGCATCTCATTTGTATGTTTCATGATAAGATACAATATTCATTGCGAAGTGCCATGTATACCTCGTATTCACTTCAAAACAATGTAAATGCTACACTTCCTTGCTAGGAAATAGCGTTGGCAGATGTCTACGTATCGTAGCATTAGAGTTCTAATGCTTCTTAAAACGCGATATCGCATCTCATTTATATGCTTCATGATAAGATATAATATTCATTGTGCAGTGATATGTATATCTCGTCTACACTTCAAAAGAATGTAAATGCGACACTTCCTTGCTAGGAAATAGCGTTTTCAGATGTCTACGTATCGTAGCATTAGAGTTCTAATGCTTCTTAAATCGCGATATCGCATCTCATTTCTTCGTTTCATGAAAAGATATAATATTCATTGTGCAGTGTTATGTATACCTCTTATTCGCTTCAAAAGAATGATAATGCGTCACTTCCTTGCTAGGCAACAGCGTTTGCAGATGTCTATGTATCGTAGCAATTGGGTTCTATTTCTTCTTATAACGCGATATCGCATCTCATTTGTATGTTTCATGATAAGATACAATATTCATTGCGAAGTGTCATGTATACCTCGTATTCACTTCAAAACAATGAAAATGCTACACTTCCTTGCTAGGAAATAGCGTTTGCAGATGTCTACGTATCATCGCTGTAGAGTTCTAATACTTCTCAAAACGCGATATCGCTCCTCATTTCTATGTTTCATGATAAGATTAAATATTCATTGCGAAGTGTTTTGTATTCCTCGTCTACACTTCAAATGAATGTAAGTGCAACACTTCCTTTCTAGGAAATAGCGTTTCCAGATGTCTACGTACCGAAGCACTAGAGTTCTAATGCTTCTTAGAACTAGTTATCGCATCTCATTTCTATGTTTCATGATAAGATATAATATTCATTGCCAAGTGTCATGTATACCTCGTATTCCTTTCAAAAAATGTAAATGCGACACTTCCATGCTAGGAAGTAGCGTTTGCAGATGTTTACCTATCGAGCAATAGGTTTCTAATGCTTCTGAAATCGCAATATCGCATCTCATTTCTATGTTTCATGATAAGATATAATATACATCGTGCAGTGTAATGTATACCTCGTACACACTTCAAATGAATGTAAATGCGACACTTCCTTGCTAGGAAATAGCGATGGCAGATGGCTACGTATCGAAGCTATAGAGTTCTAGTACTTCTTAGAACGAGATGTCGCTTCTCATTTCTATGTTTCATGATAAGATATAATATTCATTGCAAAGTATCACTTACACCTCGCATGATCTTCGAGTGAATGTAAATGCGACACTTCCTTGCTATAGGAAATAGCGTTTGCAGATGTCTACGTATCGTAGCAATGGAGTTCTAATGCTTTTTACATCGCGATATCGCGTCCCATTTCTATCTTTCATGATAAGATATAATATTCATTGCGAAGTGTCATGTATACTTCGTATTCACATCAAATGAATGTAAATGCGACACTTCCTTGCTAGGAAATAGCGTTTCCAGATATCTACGTATCGTAGCAATAGAGTTCTAATGCTTCTTAAAACGCGATATCGCATCTCACTTCTATGTTTCATGCTAAGACGTAATATTCATTGCGAAGTGTCACCTATACCTCGCATACACTTCAAATGAATGTAATGCGCCACTTTCTTGCTAGGAAATAGCGTTTGCAGATGTCTACGTATCGAAGCAATAGAGTTCTAATGCTTCTAGAAACGCGATATCGCATCTCACTTCTATGTCTCATGATAAGATATAATATTCACTGCGAAGTGTTATGTATACCTCGTATTCACTTCAAAAGAATGTAAATGCGACATTTCATTGCTAGGAAGTAGTGTTTGACGATGCCTACGTATCGGAGCAATAGAGTTCCAATGCTTCTTAAATAGAGAAATCGCATCTCATATCTATGCTTCATGATAAGATATAATATTCATTGCGAAGTGTCATGTATACCTCGTATTCACCTCAAAAGAATGTAAATGCGACACTCCCTTACTAGGAAATAGTGTCTGCAGCTGTCTACGTATCGTAGCAATAGAGTTCTAATGCTTCTCAAAACGCGACATCGCATCTCATCTTTATGTTTCATGATAAGATACAATATTAATTGCCAAGTGTCATGTACACCTCGTATTCACTTCAAAAGATTGTAAATGCTACACTTCCTTGCTAGGAAATAGCGTTTGCAGGTGTCTACGTATCGAAGCAAAAGAGTTCTAATGCTGCTTAAATCGCGATATCGCATCTCATTTCTATGTTTCATGATAAGATATAATATTCATTGTGCAGTGTTATGTATACCTCGTATTCGCTTCAAAGGAATGTAAATGCGACACTTCCTTGCTAGGAAATAGCGTTAGCTGATGTCTACGTATCGAAGCAATAGAGTTCCAATGCTTCCTAAAACGCGATATCGCATCTCATATCTATGTTTCAAGATAAGATATAATATTCATTGCGAAGAGTCATGTATACCTCGCATACACTTCAAATGAATGTAAATGCGACACTTCCTTGCTAGGAAATAGCGTTTGCAGGTGTCTACATATCGTATCAATAGAGTTCTATTGCTTCTTAAATCGCGATATCGCATTCGATTTCTATGTTTCGTGATAAGGTACAATATTCGTCGTAGAGTGTTATGTATACCTCGTATTCTCTTCAAAAGAATGTAATAGGGACACTTCCTAGCAAAGAAATAGCGTTTCCAGATGTCTACGTATCGCAACAATAGAGTTCTATTGCTTCTTAGAACGAGATGTCGCAGCTCATTTCTATGTTCCATGATGAGATATAATATTCATTGCGAAGTGTCATGTAAACCTCGTATTCACTTCAAAAGAATGTAAATGCGACACTTCCATGCTAGGAAGTAGCGTGTGCAGATGTCTACGTATAGCAGTAATAGAGTTCTAATGCTTCTTAAAACGCGATATCGCATCAAACTTCTATGTTTCATGATAAGATATAATATTCAGTGCGAAGTGTCATGTATTCCTCGTATTCACTTAAAAAGAATGTAAATGCGGCACTTCCTTGCTAGGAAATAGAGATTGATGATGTCTACGTATCGTAGCTATTGAGTTCTGTTGCCTCTTAAACCGCGATCTCCAATCACATTTCATGATAAGATATAATATTCACTGCGACGTGTCATGTATACCTCGCATACATTTCAAATGAATGTAAATGCTACACTTCCTTGCTAGGAAATGGCGTTTGCAGATGTCTACGTATCGAAGCAATAGAGTTCTAATGCTTCTTAAAACTAGATATCGCATCTCATTTCAACGTTTCATGATAAGATATAATATTCATTGCGAAGTGTTACGTATTCCTCGCATACGCTTCTAATGAATGTAAATGCGACACTATCTTGCTAGGAAACAGCGTTTGCAGATGTCTACGTATAGTAGCAATAGAATTCTAATGCTATTTAAATCGCGATATCGCATCTCATTTCAATGTTTCACGATTAGATATAATACTCATTGTGGAGTGTTATGTATACCTCGCATTCACTTCAAATGATTGTAAATGCGACACTTCCTTGCTAGGATATAGCGATGGCAGATGTCTACGTATCGAAGCAACAGAGTTCCAATGCTTCTTAAAACGAGATATCGCATCACATTTCTATGTTTCATGATAAGATATAATATTCATTGCGAAGTGTCATGTAAACCTCGTATTCACTTCAAAAGAATGTAAATGCGACACTTCCATGCTAGGAAGTAGCGTGTGCAGATGTCTACGTATAGCAGTAATAGAGTTCTAATGCTTCTTAAAACGCGATATCGCATCAAACTTCTATGTTTCATGATAAGATATAATATTCAGTGCGAAGTGTCATGTATTCCTCGTATTCACTTCAAAAGAATGTAAATGCGGCACTTCCTTGCTAGGAAATAGATATTGATGATGTCTACGTATCGTAGCAATAGATTTCTAATGGATCTTAAAGCGGGATATCGCATCTCACTTCTATGTTTCATGATAAGATATAATATTCATTGCGAATTGTCATGTATACCTCGCAAACACTTCAAATGAATGTAAATGCGACACTTCCTTGCCAGCCAGTAGCGTTTGCAGATGTCTACGTATCGAAGAATTAGTGTTCTAATACTTCTTCAAACGCGATAGAGCATCTCATTTCTATGTTTCATGATAAATCGCAAACACTTCAAATGAATGTAAATGCGACACTTCCTTTCTAGGAAATAGCGTTTGCAGATGTGTACGTATAGTAGCAATAGAGTTCTAATGCTATTTAAATCGCGATATCGCATCTCATTTCTAAGTTTCATGATTAGATATAATACTCATTGTGGAGTGTCATGTATATCTCGTATTCACATCAAAAGAATGTGGATGCGACACTTCCTTGCTAGGAAATACCGATTGCAGGTGTCTACGTATCGTAGCTATTGAGTTCTGTTGCCTCTTAAACCGCGATCTCCAATCACATTTCATGATAAGATATAATATTCACCGCGACGTGTCATGTATACCTCGTATTCAATTCAAAAGAATGTAAATGCGAAACTTCCTTGCTAGGAAATAGCGTCTGCAGATGTCTACGTATCGTAACAATAGAGCTCTAATGCTCCTTTAATCGCGATATCGCATTTCCTTTCTTTGTTTCGTTATAAGGTATGATATGCATTGGGGAGTATTAGGTATACCTCGTATTCACCTCAAAGGAATGTAATTGCGACACTTTCTTGCTAGGAAATAGCGTCTGCAGAAGTCTACGTATCGTTGCAATATAGTTCTAATGCTTCTTAAACCGCGATACCGCACCTCCCTTCTATGTTTCATGATAAGTATTAATATTCATTGCGAAGTGTCGTGTGTACTTGGCACACACGTCAAATGAATGTAAATGCGACACTTCCTGGCTAGGAAATAGCTTTTGCAGATGTCTACGTATCGAAGAAATATGGTTCTAATGCTTCTTAAATCGAGATACCGCATCCCGTTTTAACGTTTCACGATAAGATATAATATTCATTGCGAAGTGTTATGAGTACCTCGTACTCACTTCAAAAGAATGTAAATGCGGCACTTCCTTGCCAGGAAATAGCGTTTGCAGATGTCTCCGTATCGAAGCAATGGAGTTCTAATGCTTCTTAAAACGAGATGTCGCATCTCATTTCTATGTTTCACGATAAGATATAATATTCATTGTGCAGTGATATGTATATCTCGTCTACACTTCAGAAGAATATAAATGCGACAGTTCCTTGCTAGGAAATAGCGTCTGTAGATGTCTACGTATATCGTAGAAATAGTGTACTAATGCTTCTCAAAACGCGATATCGCATCTCATTTCTTAGTTTCATGATAAGATATAATATTCATTTCGAAGTGTCTTGTATACGTCGCATACACTTCAAATGAATGTAAATGCGACACTTCCTTGCTAGGAAATAGGGTTTGCAAATGTCTCCGTATCGAAGCAATAGAGTTCAAATGCTTCTTAAAACGAGATGTCGCATCTCATTTCTATTTTTCACGATAAGGTATAATATTCATTGCGAAGTGTTATGATTACCTCGTACTCACTTCAAAAGAATGTAAATGCGGCACTTCCTTGCCAGGAAATAGCGTTTGCAGATGTCTCCGTATCGAAGCAATAGAGTTCTAATGCTTCTTAAAACGAGATGTGGCATCTCATTTCTATGTTTCACGATAAGATATAATATTCATTGCGAAGTGTCATGAGTACCCCGCATTCACTTCAAAAGAATGTAAATGTGGCACTTCCTGGCTTGGGAATAGCGTTTGCAGAAGCCTACGTATCGTAGCGATAGGGTTCTAATGTTTAGTAAAACGCAATATCGCATCACATTTCTATGTTTCATGGTAAGATAAAATAATCATTGCGAAGTGTCACTTATACTTCGTATTCACTACAAAAGAATGTAAATGCGACACTTCCTTCCTAGGATATAGCGTTTGCAAATGTCTACGCATCGTAGCTATAGAGTTCTAACGATTCTTAATTCGCTATATCGCATCTCATTTCTATGTTTCACGATAAGATATAATATTCATTGCGAAGAGTCATGTATACCTCGCATACACTTCAAATGAATGTAAATGCGACACTTCCTTTCTAGGAAATAGCGTTTGCAGATGTCTACGTATCGAAGCAATAGAGTTCTAGTGCCTCTTACCTCGAGATATCGCATCTCATTTCTACGTTTCGTGATAAGATACAATATTCATTGCGAAGTGTCTTGTATACGTCGCATACACTTCAAATGAATGTAAATGCGACACTTTCTTGCTAGGAAATAGTGTTTGCAGAAGTCTACGTATCGTAATAGATTTCTAATGCTTCTCAAAACGCGATATCGCATCTCATTTCTATGTTTCATGATAAGATATAATATTCATTACGAAGTTACATGTATAACTCGAATTCACTTCAAAAGAATGTAAATGCGACACTTCCTTGCCAGGAAATAGCGTTTGCAGATGTATCCGTATCGAAGCAATAGATTTCAAATGCTTCTTAAAACGAGATGTCGCATCTCATTTCTATGTTTCACGATAAGATATAATATTCATTGCGAAGTGTCATGTATACCTCGTATTCACTTCAAAAGATTGTAAATGCGACACGTCCTCGCTAGGAAATAGCGTTTCCACATATCTACGTATCGAAACAATAGGGTTCTAATGCTTCTTAATACCTGATATCGCATCTCACTTCTATGTTTCATGATAAGATATAATATTCATTGCGAAGTGTCATGTATACCTCGTATTCAGTTCAAAAGAATGTAATACGACACGTCCTTGCTAGGAAATAGCATTTGCAGATGTCTACGTATCGTAGCAATAGAGTTCTAATGCCTCTTAAAACGCGACATCGCATCACATTTCTATGTTTCATGATAGGATATAATATTCATTGCGAAGTGCCACTTATGCCTCGCATGCACTTAAAATGAATGTAAATGCGACACTTCATTGCTAGGAAATAGCGTTTGCAGATGTCTACGTATCGTAGCAATAGTGTTCTAATGCTACTAAAAACGCGATATCGCATGTAATTTCTATGTTTCATTATAAGTTATAATATTCATTGCGAAGTGTCATGTATACCTGGCATACACTTCGAATGAATGTAAATGCGACACTTCCTTGCTAGGAAATAGCGTTTCCAGAAGTCTACGTATCGAAGCAATAGAGTTCCAATGCTCCTTGAAACGCGATATCGCAACTCATTTCTATGTTTCACCATAAGATACAATATTCATTGCGAAGTGTTATGTATACATCGCCTGCACTTCAAAAGAATGTAAATGACACACTTCCTTGCTAGGACATAGCGTTTCCAGATGTCTACGTATCGATGCAATAGAATTGCAATGCTTCCTAAAACGCGATATCGCATCTCATTTCTATGTTTCATGATAAGATATAATATGCATTGCAAAGTGTCATGTATACCTCGCATACACTTCAAATGAATGTAAATGCGACACTTCCTTTCTAGGAAATAGCGTTTGCAGATGTCTACGTATCGAAGCAATAGGGTTCTAGTGCCTCTTACCTCGAGATGTCGCATCTCATTTCTACGTTTCGTGATAAGATACAATATTCATTGCGAAGTGTAATGTATACCTCGTATTCACTTCAAAAGAATGTAAATGCGACACTTCCTTGCTACTAAATAGTGTTAGCAGATGTATACGTATCGAAGCAATAGAGTTCCAATGCTTCTTACATCGTCATATCGCATCTCATTTCTATGTTTTGTGATAAGATATAATATTCATTGCGAAGTGTCATGTATACCTCGTATTCACTTCAAACGAATGTAAATGCGACACTTCCTTGCTAGGAAGTAGCGATTGCAGATGTTTACGTATCGAAGCAATAGAGTTCTAATGCTTCTTAAATCGCGATATCGCATCTCATTTTTATATTTCATGATAAGATATAATATTCATTGTAGTGTGTTATGTATACCTCGTATTCACTTCAAAAGAATGTAAATGCGACACTTCCTTCCTAGGAAATATCGTTGGCAGATGTCTACGTATCGTAGCAATAGAGTTCTAATGCTTCATAAAACGCGATGTCGCATCTCATTTCTATGTTTCAAGATAAGATACAATATTCATTGCGAAGTGCTATGTATTCCTCGTCTACATTTCGAATGAATGTTAATTGGACACTTCCTTGCTAGGAAATAGCGTTTGCAGATGTCTCCGTATCGAAGCAATAAAGTTCTAATGCTTCTTAAAACGGGTTATCGCATCTCATTTCTATGTCTCATGATAAGATATAATATTCATTGCGAAGTGTTATGTATTCCTGGTGTACACTTCAAATGAATGTAAATGCGACTCTTCATTGCTAGGAAATAGCGTTTACTGATATCTACGTTTCGTAGCAAAAGGGTACTTGTGCTACTTAAAACGCAATATCGCATCTCATTTCTATGTTTCATGATAAGATATAATATTCCTGGCGAAGTGTGTCCTATACCTCGCATAGGCTTCGAATGAATGTAGATTTCACACTTTCTTGCCACGAAATAGCGTTGGCAGATGTCTACGTATCGAAGCAATAGAGTTCTAATGCTTCTTAAAACGAGATACCGCATCTCATTTCCATGTTTCATGATAAGATATAATATTCATTGTGGAGTGTTATGTACACCTCGTATTCATTTCAAAAGAATGTAAATGCGACACTTCCTTGCTAGGAAATAGCGTTTGCAGATGTCTACGTATCGTAGGTATAGAGTTCTAATGCTTCCCAAAACGCGATATCGCATCCCATTTCCATGTTTCATGATAAGATATAATATTCATTGCGAAGTGCCACTTGTATCTCGCATACATTAAAAAAGAAAGTAAATGCGATTCTTCCTTGCTAGGAAATAGCGTTCGCAGATGTCTACGTATCCAAGCAACAGAGTTCTAATATTTCCTAAAACGCGATATCGCATCTCATTTCCATGTTTCATGATAAGATATAATATTCATTGCGAAGTGTCACTTGTATCTCGCATACACTAAAAAAGAAAGTAAATGCGACACTTCCTTGCTAGGAAATAGCGTTCGCAGATGTCTACGTATCGAAGCACCAGAGTTCTAATGATTCTTAAAACGCGATATCCCATCTCATTTCTATGTTTCATGATAAGATATAAAATTCATGGCGAAATGTTACTTATTCCTCGCATACATATCAAGTGAATGTAAATGCGACACTTCCTTGCTAGGAAATAGCGCTTGCAGACTTCTACGTATCGAAGCAATAAATTTCTAATGCTTCTTGAAACGCGATATCGCATCACATTCCTATGATTCATGGTAACATATAAAATTCGTTGCGAAGTGTCATGTTTACATCGTATTCACTTCAAAAGAATGTAAATGCGACACTTCCTTGCTAGGAAATAGCGTTTTCAGATGTCTACGTATCGCAGTAATAGAGTTCTAATGCTTCTTAAAACGCGATATCGCATCAAACTTCTATGTTTCATGATAAGATATATTATTCAGTGCGAAGAGCCATGTATTCCTCGTATTCACTTCAAAAGAATGTAAATGCGGCACTTCCTTGCTAGGAAACAGCGTCTGCAGATGTGTACGTTTCACAACAATAGAGTTCTAATGCTTCTTAAAACGAGATGTCGCAGCTCATTTCTATGTTCCATGATAAGATATAATATTCATTGCGAAGTGTCATGTAAACCTCGTATTCACTTCAAAAGAATGTAAATGCGACACTTCCATGCTAGGAAGTAGCGTGTGCAGATGTCTACGTATAGCAGTAATAGAGTTCTAATGCTTCTTCAAACGCGATAGAGCATCTCATTTCTATGTTTCATGATAAATCGCAAACACTTCAAATGAATGTAAATGCGACACTTCATTTCTAGGAAATAGCGTTTGCAGATGTGTACGTATAGTAGCAATAGAGTTCTAATGCTATTTAAATCGCGATATCGCATCTCATTTCTAAGTTTCATGATTAGATATAATACTCATTGTGGAGTGTCATGTATATCTCGTATTCACATCAAAAGAATGTGGATGCGACACTTCCTTGCTAGGAAATACCGATTGCAGGTGTCTACGTATCGTAGCTATTGAGTTCTGTTGCCTCTTAAACCGCGATCTCCAATCACATTTCATGATAAGATATAATATTCACCGCGACGTGTCATGTATACCTCGTATTCAATTCAAAAGAATGTAAATGCGAAACTTCCTTGCTAGGAAATAGCGTCTGCAGATGTCTACGTATCGTAACAATAGAGCTCTAATGCTCCTTAAATCGCGATATCGCATTTCCTTTCTATGTTTCGTTATAAGGTATGATATGCATTGGGGAGTATTAGGTATACCTCGTATTCACCTCAAAGGAATGTAATTGCGACACTTTCTTGCTATTAAATAGCGTCTGCAGATGTCAACGTATCGTTGCAATAGTGTTCTAATGCTTCTCAAAACGCGATATCGCATCTCACTTCTATGTTTCATGATAAGAGATAATATTCATTGCAAAGTGCCACTTATACCTCGCATACACTTCAAATGAATGTAAATGCGACACTTCATTGCTATGAAATAGCGTTTGCAGATGTCTACGTATCGAAGCAATTGTGTTCTAATGCTTCTTAAAACGTGATATCGCATCTCACTTCTATGTTTCATGATAACATATATTATTCTTTGCGAAGTGTCATGTATACCTCGTATTCACTTCAAAAGAATGTAAACTCGACGCTTCCTTGCTAGGAAATAGCGTTGGCAGATGTCTACATATCGTAGCAATAGTGTTCTAATGCTTCTTAAATCGCGATGTCGCATCTCATTTCTATGTTTCATTATAAGATATAATATTCGTTGCAAAGTGTCACGTGTAACACGTATTCACTTCAAAAGAATTTAAATGCGACACTTCCTTGCTAGGGCGTAGCGTTTGCAGTTGTCTACGTATCGAAACAATAGAGTTCTAATACTTCCTAAACCGAGATATCGCATCTCACTTCTATCTTTCATGATAAGATGTAATATTCATTGGGAAGTGTCATGTATACCTGGTCTACACTTCAAAAGAGTGTAAATGGCACACTTCCTTGCTAGGAAATAGCGTTTGCAGATGTCTGCGTATCGAAGCAACAGAGTTCTAATGCTTCTAAACACGAGATATCGCATCTCATTTCTATGTTCCATGATAAGGTATAATATTCATTGCGAAGTGTCATGTATTCCTCGCATACACTTCAATTGAGTGTATATGCGGCACGTCCATGCTAGGAAGTAGCGATTGCAGATATCTACGTATCGAGGCAATAGCGATCTGATGCTTCTCAAAACGCGATATCGCATCTCATTTCTATGTTTCATGATGAGATATAATATTAATTGTGAAGTGTTATGTATACCTCGCATTCACTTCATATATATGTAAATGCGACACTTCCTTGCTAGGAAATAGCGTTTGCAGATGCCTACGCATCGTAGCAACACAGTTCTAATGCTTCTTAAATCGCGGTATCGCATATCATTTCTATGTTTTATGATAACATATAATAGTCACTGCGAAGAGTCATGTATACCTCGTATTCACTTCAAAAGAATGTAAATGCGACACTTCCTTGCTAGGTAATAGCGTTTGCAGGTGTCTACATATCGTATCAATAGAGTTCTATTGCTTCTTAAATCGCGATATCGCATTCGATTTCTATGTTTCGTGATAAGGTACAATATTCGTCGTAGAGTGTTATGTATACCTCGTATTCTCTTCAAAAGAATGTAATAGAGACACTTCCTAGCAAAGAAATAGCGTTTCCAGATGTCTACGTATCGCAACAATAGAGTTCTAATGCTTCTTAGAACGAGATGTCGCAGCTCATTTCTATGTTCCATGATAAGATATAATATTCATTGCGAAGTGTCATGTAAACCTCGTATTCACTTCCAAAGAATGTAAATGCGACACTTCCATGCTAGGAAGTAGCGTGCGCAGATGTCTACGTATAGCAGTAATAGAGTTATAATGCTTCTTAAAACGCGATATCGCATCAAACTTCTATGTTTCATGATAAGATATAATATTCAGTGCGAAGTGTCATGTATTCCTCGTATTCACTTCAAAAGAATGTAAATGCGGCACTTTCTTGCTAGGAAATAGATATTGATGATGTCTACGTATCGTAGCAATAGATTTCTAATGGATCTTAAAACGGGATATCGCATCTCACTTCTATGTTTCATGATAAGATATAATATTCATTGCGAATTGTCATGTATACCTCGCAAACACTTCAAATGAATGTAAATGCGACACTTCCTTGCCAGCCAGTAGCGTTTGCAGATGTCTACGTATCGAAGAATTAGTGTTCTAATACTTCTTCAAACGCGATAGAGCATCTCATTTCTATGTTTCATGATAAATCGCAAACACTTCAAATGAATGTAAATGCGACACTTCCTTTCTAGGAAATAGCGTTTGCAGATGTGTACGTATAGTAGCAATAGAGTTCTAATGCTATTTAAATCGCGATATCGCATCTCATTTCTAAGTTTCATGATTAGATATAATACTCATTGTGGAGTGTCATGTATATCTCGTATTCACATCAAAAGAATGTGGATGCGACACTTCCTTGCTAGGAAATACCGATTGCAGGTGTCTACGTATCGTAGCTATTGAGTTCTGTTGCCACTTAAACCGCGATCTCCAATCACATTTCATGATAAGATATAATATTCACCGCGACGTGTCACGTATACCTCGTATTCAATTCAAAAGAATGTAAATGCGAAACTTCCTTGCTAGGAAATAGCGTCTGCAGATGTCTACGTATCGTAACAATAGAGCTCTAATGCTCCTTAAATCGCGATATCGCATTTCCTTTCTATGTTTCGTTATAAGGTATGATATGCATTGGGGAGTATTAGGTATACCTCGTATTCACCTCAAAGGAATGTAATTGCGACACTTTCTTGCTAGGAAATAGCGTCTGCAGAAGTCTACGTATCGTTGCAATATAGTTCTAATGCTTCTTAAACCGCGATATCGCACCTCCCTTCTATGTTTCATGATAAGTATTAATATTCATTGCGAAGTGTCGTGTGTACTTGGCACACACGTCAAATGAATGTAAATGCGACACTTCCTGGCTAGGAAATAGCTTTTGCAGATGTCTACGTATCGAAGAAATATGGTTCTAATGCTTCTTAAATCGAGATACCGCATCCCGTTTTAACGTTTCACGATAAGATATAATATTCATTGCGAAGTGTTATGAGTACCTCGTACTCACTTCAAAAGAATGTAAATGCGGCACTTCCTTGCCAGGAAATAGCGTTTGCAGATGTCTCCGTATCGAAGCAATAGAGTTCTAATGCTTCTTAAAACGAGATGTCGCATCTCATTTCTATGTTTCACGATAAGATATAATATTCATTGTGCAGTGATATGTAAATCTCGTCTACACTTCAGAAGAATATAAATGCGACAGTTCCTTGCTAGGAAATAGCGTCTGTAGATGTCTACGTATATCGTAGAAATAGTGTACTAATGCTTCTCAAAACGCGATATCGCATCTCATTTCTTAGTTTCATGATAAGATATAATATTCATTTCGAAGTGTCTTGTATACGTCGCATACACTTCAAATGAATGTAAATGCGACTCTTCCTTGCTAGGAAATAGGGTTTGCAAATGTCTCCGTATCGAAGCAATAGAGTTCAAATGCTTCTTAAAACGAGATGTCGCATCTCATTTCTATGTTTCACGATAAGGTATAATATTCATTGCGAAGTGTTATGATTACCTCGTACTCACTTCAAAAGAATGTAAATGCGGCACTTCCTTGCCAGGAAATAGCGTTTGCAGATGTCTCCGTATCGAAGCAATAGAGTTCTAATGCTTCTTAAAACGAGATGTGGCATCTCATTTCTATGTTTCACGATAAGATATAATATTCATTGCGAAGTGTCATGAGTACCCCGCATTCACTTCAAAAGAATGTAAATGTGGCACTTCCTGGCTGGGGATAGCGTTTGCAGAAGCCTACGTATCGTAGCGATAGGGTTCTAATGTTTAGTAAAACGCAATATCGCATCACATTTCTATGTTTCATGGTAAGATAAAATAATCATTGCGAAGTGTCACTTATACTTCGTATTCACTACAAAAGAATGTAAATGCGACACTTCCTTCCTAGGAAATAGCGTTTGCAAATGTCTACGCATCGTAGCTATAGAGTTCTAGCGATTCTTAATTCGCTATATCGCATCTCATTTCTATGTTTCACGATAAGATATAATATTCATTGCGAAGAGTCATGTATACCTCGCATACACTTCAAATGAATGTAAATGCGACACTTCCTTTCTAGGAAATAGCGTTTGCAGATGTCTACGTATCGAAGCAATAGAGTTCTAGTGCCTCTTACCTCGAGATATCGCATCTCATTTCTACGTTTCGTGATAAGATACAATATTCATTGCGAAGTGTCTTGTATACGTCGCATACACTTCAAATGAATGTAAATGCGACACTTTCTTGCTAGGAAATAGTGTTTGCAGAAGTCTACGTATCGTAGCAATAGATTTCTAATGCTTCTCAAAACGCGATATCGCATCTCATTTCTATGTTTCATGATAAGATATAATATTCATTACGAAGTTACATGTATAACTCGAATTCACTTCAAAAGAATGTAAATGCGACACTTCCTTGCCAGGAAATAGCGTTTGCAGATGTATCCGTATCGAAGCAATAGAGTTCAAATGCTTCTTAAAACGAGATGTCGCATCTCATTTCTATGTTTCACGATAAGATATAATATTCATTGCGAAGTGTCATGAATACCTCGTATTCACTTCAAAAGATTGTAAATGCGACACGTCCTCGCTAGGAAATAGCGTTTCCACATATCAACGTATCGAAACAATAGGGTTCTAATGCTTCTTAATACGTGTTATCGCATCTCACTTCTATGTTTCATGATAAGATATAATATTCATTGTGAAGTGTCATGTATACCTCGTATTCAGTTCAAAAGAATGTAATACGACATGTCCTTGCTAGGAAATAGCATTTGCAGATGTCTACGTATCGTAGCAATAGAGTTCTAATGCCTCTTAAAACGCGACATCGCATCACATTTCTATGTTTCATGATAGGATATAATATTCATTGCGAAGTGCCACTTATGCCTCGCATGCACTTAAAATGAATGTAAATGCGACACTTCATTGCTAGGAAATAGCGTTTGCAGATGTCTACGTATCGTAGCAATAGTGTTCTAATGCTACTAAAAACGCGATATCGCATGTAATTTCTATGTTTCATTATAAGTTATAATATTCATTGCGAAGTGTCATGTATACCTGGCATACACTTCGAATGAATGTAAATGCGACACTTCCTTGCTAGGAAATAGCGTTTCCAGAAGTCTACGTATCGAAGCAATAGAGTTCCAATGCTCCTTGAAACGCGATATCGCAACTCATTTCTATGTTTCACAATAAGATACAATATTCATTGCGAAGTGTTATGTATACATCGCCTGCACTTCAAAAGAATGTAAATGACACACTTCCTTGCTAGGACATAGCGTTTCCAGATGTCTACGTATCGATGCAATAGAATTGCAATGCTTCCTAAAACGCGATATCGCATCTCATTTCTATGTTTCATGATAAGATATAATATGCATTGCAAAGTGTCATGTATACCTCGTATTCACTTCAAACGTATGTAAATGCGACACTTCCTTGCTAGGAAGTAGCGATTGCAGATGTTTACGTATCGAAGCAATAGAGTTCTAATGCTTCTTAAATCGCGATATCGCATCTCATTTTTATATTTCATGATAAGATGTAATATTCATTGTAGTGTGTTATGTATACCTCGTATTCACTTCAAAAGAATGTAAATGCGACACTTCCTTCCTAGGAAATATCGTTGGCAGATGTCTACGTATCGTAGCAATAGAGTTCTAATGCTTCTTAAAACGCGATGTCGCATCTCATTTCTATGTTTCAAGATAAGATACAATATTCATTGCGAAGTGCTATGTATACCTCGTCTACATTTCGAATGAATGTTAATTGGACACTTCCTTGCTAGGAAATAGCGTTTGCAGATGTCTCCGTATCGAAGCAATAGAGTTCTAATGCTTCTTAAAACGGGTTATCGCATCTCATTTCTATGTCTCATGATAAGATATAATATTCATTGCGAAGTGTTATGTATTCCTGGTGTACACTTCAAATGAATGTAAATGCGACTCTTCATTGCTAGGAAATAGCGTTTACTGATATCTACGTTTCGTAGCAAAAGGGTACTTGTGCTACTTAAAACGCGATATCGCATCTCATTTCTATGTTTCATGATAAGATATAATATTCCTGGCGAAGTGTGTCCTATACCTCGCATAGGCTTCGAATGAATGTAGATTTCACACTTTCTTGCCAGGAAATAGCGTTGGCAGATGTCTACGTATCGAAGCAATAGAGTTCTAATGCTTCTTAAAACGAGATATCGCATCTCATTTCCATGTTTCATGATAAGATATAATATTCATTGTGGAGTGTTATGTACACCTCGTATTCATTTCAAAAGAATGTAAATGCGACACTTCCTTGCTAGGAAATAGCGTTTGCAGATGTCTACGTATCATAGCAATAGGGTTCTAATGCTTCTTAAATCGCGAAATCGCTCCTCATTTCTATGTTTCATGATAAGATATAATATTCATTGTGGAGTATCATGTATACTTCGCATACTAATCAAACGAATGTAAATGCGACACTTCCTTGCTAGGAAATAACGTAGGCAGATGTCTACGTTTCGAAGCAATAGAGTTCTAATGCTTGTTGAGAACGAGATATCGCATCTCATTTCTATGTTTCATAATAAGATATAATATTCATTGTGCAGTGTTATGTACACCTCCTATTCACTTCAAGAGAATGTAAATGCGACACTTCCTTGCTAGATAATAGCGTTTGCAGATGTCTACGTATCGTAGCAACAGATTTCTAATGCTTCTTTAAACGCGTTATCGCTCCTCACTTCTATGTTTCATGATAAGATGTAACATTCATTGTGGATTGTTATGAATACTTCGTATTCACTTCAAAAGAATGTAACTGCGACACTTCCTTGGTAGGAAATAGCGTTTCCAGATATCTACGTATCGAAACAATGTAGTTCTAATGCTTCGCAAAACGAGATGTCGCATCTCATATTTAAATTTCGTGATAAGATATAATATTAATTGCGCAGTGTCATGTATACCTCCTATTCACTTAAAAAGGATGTAAATGCGACACATACATGCTAGGAAATAGCGTTTGCAGATGTCTACGTATCGTAGCAAGAGTTGTAATGCTCCTTAAAACGTAATATGGCATTTCACTTTTATGTCTCATGTTAATAGATAATATCCATTGCGAAGTGTCATGTATACCTCGTATTCACTTCAAAAGAATGTAACTGCGACACTTCCTTGCTAGGAAATAGCGTTTGCAGATGTCTACGTATTGTAGCAATAGAGTTCGAATGCTTCTTAAATCGCGATATCGCATTGCATTTCCATGTTTCATGATAAGATATAGTCTTCATTGCGAAGTGTCATGTATACCACGTATTCACTTCAAAGAATGTAAATGCGACACGTCCGTGCTAGGAAATAGCGTTTGCAGATGTCCACGTATCGTAGCAATAGAGTACTAATGCTTCTTAAAACGCGATATCGGATCTCATTTCTATGTTTCATGGTAACATAAAAAATTCATTGCGAAATGTCACTTATTCCTCGCATACACTTCAAGTGAATGTAAATGCGACACTTCCTTGCTAGGAAATATCGTTTCCAGCTGTCTACGTATCGTACCACTGGAGTTCTAAAGCTTCTTAAAACAAGATATCGCATCTCATTTCTATGTTTCATGATAAGATATAATATTCATTGCGAAGTGTCATGAATACCTCGTATTCACTTCAAAAGAATGTAAATGCGACACTTCCTTGCTAGGACATAGCGTTTCCACATGTCCATGTATCGACACAATAGAGTTCTAATGATTCTTAAAACGTGATTTCGCATCTCACTTCTATGTTTCATGATAAGAGATAATATTCATTGCGAAGTGTCATGTATTCCTCGCATACACTTCAAACGAATGTAAGTGCAACACTTCCTTGCTAGGAAATAGCGTTTGCAAATGTCTACGTATCGCAGCAATAGGGTTCTAACGATTCTTAATTTGCTATATCGCATCTCATTTCTATGTTTCACGATAAGATATAATATTCATTGCGAAGTGTCATGTACACCTCGAGTTCACGTCAAAAGAATGTATATGCGACACTTCCACGCTAGGATATAGCGTTTGCAGATGTCTACGTATCGTAGCAATAGAGTTCTAATGCTTCTTAAAACGTGATATCGCATCTCACTTCTATGGTTCATGATAAGTGATAATATTCATTGCGAAGTGTCATGTATACCTCGTATTCACTTCAAAAGAATGTAAATGCGACACTTCCTTCCTAGGTAATAGCGTTGGCAGATGTCTACGTATCGTAGGTACAGAGTTCTAATGCTTCCCAAAACGCGATATCGCATCCCATTTCCATGTTTCATGATAAGATATAATATTCATTGCGAAGTGCCACTTGTATCTCGCATACATTAAAAAAGAAAGTAAATGCGATTCTTCCTTGCTAGGAAATAGCGTTCGCAGATGTCTACGTATCCAAGCAACAGAGTTCTAATATTTCCTAAAACGCGATATCGCATCTCATTTCCATGTCTCATGATAAGATATAATATTCATTGCGAAGTGTCACTTGTATCTCGCATACACTAAAAAAGAATGTAAATGCGACACTTCCTTGCTAGGACATAGCGTTTCCACATGTCCATGTATCGACACAATAGAGTTCTAATGATTCTTAAAACGTGATTTCGCATCTCACTTCTATGTTTCATGATAAGTGATAATATTCATTGCGAAGTGTCATGTATACATCGTATTCACTTCAAAAGAATGTAAATGCGACACTTCCTTGCTAGGAAATAGCGTTTTCAGATGTCTACGTATCGCAGCAATAGAGTCCTAATGCTTCTTAAAACGCGATATCGCATCTCATTTCTATGTTTCGTGATAAGATACAATATTCATCGCGAAGTGCCACTTATACCTCGCATGCGCTTCAAATGAATGTAAATGCGACTCCTCATTGCTAGGAAATAGCGTTTGCAGATGTCTACGTATCGAAGCAATATATTTCTAATGCTTCTTAAAACGCGATATCGCAACTCATTTCTATGTTTCATGATAAGATATAATATTCATTGCGAAGTGTCATGTATACCTCGTATTAATTTCAAACGAATGTAAATGCCACACTCCCTTGCTAGGAAATAGCGATTCCAGATGTCTACGTATCGAAGTAATAGTGCTCTAATGCTTCTTAAAACGAGATATCGCATCTCATTTCTATGTTTCATGATAAGATATAATATTCATTGCGAAGTGTCATGTATACCTCGTATTCATTTCAAAGGAATGTAAATGCGACACTTCCATGCTAGGAAGTAGCTTTTTCCGAATGTCTACGTATCGAAGCAATAGAGCTCTAATGCTTCTTAAATGGGGATATCGCATCTCATTTCTATGTTTCATGATAAGATATAATATTTATTGCGAAGTGTCACGTATACATCGCATACACTTCAAATGAATGTAAATGCGACTCTTCCTTGCTAGGAAATAGCGTTTGCAGATGTCTACGTATCGTAGCAATAGAGTTCTAATGCTTCTTGAAACGGGATATCGCATCTCATTTCTATGCTTCATGATAGGATATAATATTCATTGCGAAGTTTCATGTATTCCACGTATTCACTACAGATGAATGTAAATGCGACACTTCCTTGCTAGAAAATAGCGATGCAGATTTCTGCGTATCGTAGCATTAGATTTCTATTGCATCTCAAAACGCGATATCGCATCTCATTTCTATGTTTCATGATAAGATATAATATTTATTGCGAAGTGTCACGTATACATCGCATACACTTCAAATGAATGTAAATGCGACACTTCCTTGCTAGGAAATAGCGATTGCAGATGTCTACGTATCGAAGCAATAGAGTTCTTATGCATCTTATATCGCGATATCGCATCTCATTTCTATGTTTCATGATAATATATAATATTCATTGCGAAGTTTCATGTATTCCTCGTATTCACTTCAAATGAATGTAAATGCGACACTTCCTTGCTAGAAAATAGAGATGCAGATTTCTGCGTATCGTAGCATTAGATTTCTATTGCATCTCAAAACGCGATATCGCATCTCATTTCTATGTTTCATGATAAGATATAATATTCATTGCGAGGTGTTATGTACACCTCGCATACACTTCAAATGAATGTAAATGCGACACTTCCTTGCTAGGAAATAGCGATTGCAGATGTGTACGTATCGAAGCAATAGAGTTCTAGTGCATCTTAAAACTTGATATCGCATCACATTTCCATGTCTTATGATAAGATATAATATTCATTGCGAAGTGTTATGTTTTCCTCGTCTACACTTCAATTGAATGTAATTGCGACACTTCCTTTCTAGGAAAATACGTTTCCAGATGTCTACGTATCGAAGCAATAGGTTTCTATTGCTTCTTAAAACGAGATGTTGCATCCTATTTCTATGTTTCATGATAAGATATAATATTCACTGCGAAGAGCTACTTAGACCTTAGTTACACTTCAAATGAATGTAAGTGCGACAGTTCCTTGCTAGGAAATAGCGTTTGCAGATCCCTACATATCGTAGCAATAGGGTTCTAATGTTTCGAAAAACGCGATATCGCATTTCATTTATATGTTTCATGGTAAGATAAAATAATCACTGCGATGTGTCACTTTTACCTCGCATACACTTCAAATGAATGTAAATGGGTCGCTTCCATCCAAGGAAATAGCGTTTGCAGATCACTACGTTTCGAAGCAGTAGTGTTCTAATGCTTCTTAGAACGGGATATCGCATCTCATTTCTATGATTCATGGTAAGATATAATATTCATTGCGAAGTGTCATGAATACCTCGTACTCACTTCAAAGGAATATAAATGCGACACTTCCTTGCCAGAAAGTAGCGTTTGCAGATGTCTAGGTATCGAATTAATACAGTTCTAAAGCTTCTTAAACGCGCTTTCGCATCTCATTTCTATGTTGCATGATAAGATATAATATTCATTGCGAAGTGTCATGTATACCTCGGATACACTTCAAATGAATGTAAATGCGACACTTCCTTGCTAGAAAATAGCGTCTGCAGATGTCTACGTATCGAAGCAATAGCGTTCCAATGCTTCCTAAATCGAGATATCGCATCTCCTTTCTATGTTTCATGATAAGATATAATTTTCATTGCGAAGTGTCTCGTACTCACTTCAAAAGAATGTAAATGCGACACTTCCTTGCTAGGACGTTGCGTTTGCAGATGTCTACGTATCGATGCAGTAGAGTTCTAATGCTTCTTAAATCGCGATATCGCATCTCATTTCTATGTTTCATGATAAGATATAATATTCATTGCGAAGTGGCATGTATACCTCACATACACATCAAATGAATGTAAATGCGACACTTCCGTGCTAGGAAGTAGTGTCACGTCCTGGCGAACAAATTATTCGTATCCCAGGAGGCTGAATGACACAAGCATTTTTGTCGAGAATTCGGTCCAGTATAAAACGCGTATGACCGGGTTCGTCGATTCTGGCAAGACGCGGGCACCGTAAGCAATCGCGAACGCGTGTAAGGAAGGATTTTACTTACCTTTCGCTGATTTCCCTCTTCTGCTTTCAGATGTGGCGATCGTCGATGGTCGTTCTCGGGGGAGGAGTCGGCGTACGGCTGGCTGAAATCGGCGTTGTGACGGTGGAGCTGCGATGAATGTCGCCGTCCGTCGATGAACGAAGAATTCTGGCGTTTCACCAATGTATTCCGCACGAGATAATGGATTAAATTCTTCCTCCCGGCGCGAAGAGTTCGTTTATAAACACTCAAGTTGTTGCGAACTAGGAAGAATTTGTATTAAAATATAATTGAATTTAGAAATGGAGTTGGAATGAACTAGAACTTGATGTGGTAGAAAAATAATAAAGTATATTCTAAATCAAAGGGTACAAGAACAATTATTTCTAAGTATTAATACTAGGTTAACTATGAATTAGGAATTAGAACAAAGACTTTAGAACTAGGAACCTCATCGAGGCTGCGGGGCGGCCCTAAGGCGCGACTTGGAAGAGACTTGGTATTGGAAGTGCCCGAAGGCGAGATAGAACTGTACCGTACTGACGGTACTGACTGACTGTGTCTCCCAAGATGCGTCTGCGACCTCCTCGACTCTCGGAGCGCTTCGGTCGCGTACGAACGTAGGTGGGAGTATGTGGACGCACGAGTGGGGTCTCGGCGTTGCGTGGTGGGGTTAGCGGCGCGTGCCGCTGAGGCGGTCGCGATCTCGCGCGTAGCGGCTTATTTAATTAGCGCTCTTATGATTATAGAGATACAAGTATGAAATTAGAAATTACGCCTTAAATGTAAAATGTGTGTTGTTTGTGTCGTTATGAAGTAGTGTCGTGTAAATTCTATGAGCTAGGAATACAGAGCTCAGAATGTAGGAGTATATATATATATATATAATGTTAATTAATAATCTTAGAAATAGTATTTTGGGCATGGCAGATCTGGGACGGTGAAATCGTAGAGTCCTTTGTACGGTGAGGGTTCCCGTCGTCGGATCTCGTAGAGGTTGATTCACCTGGTACGTCCCTGGAGTGAGCGAGAGGGCGAGCTTCCCTGCAGGTAAGAGTGAGACGGTGGATGGCACCTTGAGTGGGAGCGAGACAGCGCACATGGTCCTTGGTGCGAGCGAGATGACGCACGAGGTCCTCGGTGCGAGTGAGACAGAATGTGTTGCCCTTGGAGCCAGGGAGAAGGCGAACACCTCTGCGGGTGCGAGAGAGACGGAGGGTAGGTCCCTTGGAGTGAGAGAGACGGCGAGCACCTCTGCGGGAGCGAGTGAGACGGAGGGTATGTCCCCTGGAGTGAGAGAGACGGCGAGTTGCGCCTGGGTGTTGCAGGTGGTGCAGGCGCGTGAGGGTGGTTGCTGTGGTGCGTTGAGAGGGTGGCAGGCGGCACGCCTGACGTCACAGTAGCGTTTGCAGATATCTACGTATCGAAACAGTAGAGTTCGAATGCTTCTCAAAACGCGATATCGCATCTCATTTCTATGTCTCATGATGAGATATAATATTCATTGCGAATTGTCATCAGTACCTCGGATACACATCAAATGAATGTAAATGCGACACTTCCGTACTAGGAAGATGCGTTTGCAGATATCTACGTATCGAAGCAATAGAGTTCTAATTCTTCCTAAATCGCGATATCGCATCTCATTCCTATGTTTCATGATAAGATATAATATTCATTGCGAAGTGTCATCTATACCTCGCACAAACTTCAAATGAATGTAAATCCGACACTTCCTTCCTAGGAAAAAGCGTTTTCTGATGTCTACGTATCGTAGCAACATGGTTCTAATGCTTCATAAAACGGGATATCGCATTCCATTTCAATGTTTCATGGTAAGATATAATATTCATTGCGAAATGTCATTTATACCACGTATTCACTTCAAAAGAATGTAAATCCGACACTTCCTTGCTATTAAATAGCGTTTGCGGATGTCTACGTATAGTAGCAATAGTGTTCTAATGCCTTTTAAATCGAGATAACGCATCTCATTTCCATGTTTCATGATAGGATATAATATTAATTGTGGAGTGTTGTTTATACCTCGTATTCACATCAAAAGAATGTAAATGCGACACTTCCTTGCTAAGAAGTAGCGTTTGCAGATGTCTACATATCGAAGCAATAGAGTTCTAGTGCTTCTTAAAAGGAGATATCGCATTTATTTTCTATGTTTCATGGTAAGATATAATATTCATTGCGAAGTGTCATGTATACCTCGCACACACTTCAAATGAATGTAAACCCGACACTTCCTTCCTAGAAAATTACGTTTCCAGATGTCTACGTATCGAAGCAATAGTGTTCTAATGCTTCTTAAAACGCGATGTCGCATCTCATTTCTATGTTTCATGATAAGATATAGTAATCATTGTGCAGTGATATGTATATCTCGTCTACACTTCAAAAGAATGTAAATGCGACACTTCCTTGCTAGTAAATAGCGTCTGCAGACATCTACGTATCGAAGCAACATAGTACTAATGCTTCTTAAAACGAGATATCTCATCTAAGTTCTATGTTTTATGATAAGATATAATATTCATTGTGCAGTGTTATGTATACCTCGTATTCACTTCAAAAGAATGTAAATGCGACACTTCCTTGCTAGGAAATAGTGTTATCAGATGTCTACGTTTTGAAGCAATAGAGTTCTAATGCTTCTTAAAACGCGATATCGCATCTCATTTATATGTTTCATGATAAGATATAATATTCATTGTGCAGTGATATGTACATCTCGTCTACACTTCAAAAGAATGTAAATGCGACACTTCCTTGCTAGGAAATAGCGTCTGCAGGTTTCTACGTATCGTAGAAATAAAAGTTAAAACGCGATATCGCATCTCATTAGTATGTTTCATGATAAGATACAATATTCATTACGAAGTGTCATGTATACCTCGAATTCACTTCAAAACAATGTAAATGCGACACTTGCTTTCTAGGAAATAGCGTTTGCAGATGTCTACGTATCGAAACAATAGATTTCTAATGCTTCTAAAATCGCGATATCGCATATCATTTCTATGCTTCATGATAAGATATAATATTCATTGTGCAGTGTTATGTATACCTCGTATTCACTTCAAGAGAATGTAAATGCGACAATTCCTTGCTAGGAAATAGCGTTTGCAGATGTCTACATATCGAAGCAATACTGTCCTAATGCTGCTTAATTCGCGATATCGCATCTCATTTCTATGTTTCACTATAAGTATATAATATTCATTGTGGAGTGTTGTCATAACCTCGTCCTCACTTCAAAAGAATGTAAATGCGACACTCCATCGCTAGGAAATAGCGTTTGCAGATGTCTACGTATCGTAGCATTAGAGTTCTAATGCTTCTCAAAACGCGATATCACATCTCATTTCTATGTTTCATGATAATATATAATAATCATTGCGAAGTGTCATGTATACCTCGCATTCACTTCAAATGAATGTGAATGCGACACTTCCTTGCAAGCTAATAGCGTTTGCAGTTGTCTACGTATCGTAGCATTAGAGTTCTAATGCTTCTTAGATCGCGATATCGCATCTCATTTCTATATTTCATGATTAGATATAATATTCATTGTGCTGTGATATGTATATCTCGTCTACACTTCAAAAGAATGTAAATGCGACACTTCCTTGCTAGGAAATAGCGTCTGCAGATGTCTACGTACCGTAGAAATAGAGTTCTAATTTTTCTTAAAACGCGACATCGCATCTCATTTCTATGTTTCATGATAAGATACAATATTCATTGCGAAGTGTCGTGTATACCTCGTATTCACTTCAAAACAATGTAAATGCGACACTTCCTTGCTAGGAAATAGCGTTTGCAGATGTCTACGTATCGAAGCAATAGATTCCTAATGCTTCTTAAAACGCGATATCGCATCTCATTTCCATGTTTCATGATAAGATATAATACTCATTGCGAAGTGTCATGTATACCTCGTATTCACTTCAAAGGAATGTAAATGCGACACTTCCTTGCTAGGAAATAGCGTTTGCAGATGCTTACGTATCGTAGCAATAGAGTTCTAATGCTTCTTAAAATGCGATATCGCATCTCATTCCTATGTCTCATGATAAGACATAATATTCACTGCGAAGTGTCATGTATACATCGTATTCAGTTCAAATGAATGTAAATGCGTCACTTCCTTGCTAGGAAATAGCGTCTGTAGATGTCTACGCATCGAAGCAATAGAGTTCAAATGCTTCTTAAAACGCGATATCGCATCTCATTTCTATGTCTCATGATAAGATATAATACTCAATGCGAAGTGTTATGTATTCCTCGTCTACACTTCAAATGAATGTAAATGCGACACTTCCCTTCTAGGAAATAACAATTCCAGGTGTCTACGTATCGAAGCAATAGAGTACTAATGCTTCTTAAATTGCGATATCGCATCTCATTTCTATGTTTCAGGATATGATATAATACTCATTGCGATGTGCCATGTATACCTCGTATTCACTTCAAAAGAATGTAAATGCGACACTTCCTTGCTAGGAAATAGCGTTCGCAGATGCTTACGTATCGTAGCAATACAGTTCTAATGTTTCTTAAAACGCGATAACGCATCTAATCTCTATGTTTCATGATAAGGTATAATATTCATTGCGATGTGTCATGTATACCCTGTATTCACGTCAAAAGAATGTAAATGCGACACTTCCTTGCTAGGAAATAGCGTTTCAAGATGACTAGGTATGTAAACAATAGAGTTCTAATGCTTCTTAAAACGAGATGTCGCACCTCATTTCTATGTTTCATGATGATATATAATATTCATTGCGAAGTGTCATGAATACCTCGTATTTACTTCAAAAGAGCGTAAATGCGACAATTCCTTGCTAGGATATAGCGATTGCAGATGTCTACGTATCGCATTAATTGGGTTCTAATGCTTCTCAAATCGCGATATAGCATCTCATTTCGAACTCTCACTATAAGTTATAATATTTATTGTGCGGTGTTATGTATACCTCGTATTCTCTTCAAATGAATGTTATTGCGACTCTTCCTTGCTAGGAAATAGCGTTGGCAGATGTCTGCGTATCGAAGCAAAGGAGTTCTAATGCTTCTTAAAACGAGATATCGCATCTCATTTCTATGTTTCATGATAAGATATCATATTCATTGTGGAGTGTCATGTATACCTCGCATACACTTCAAACGAATGTAAATGCGACACTTCCTTGCTAGGAAATAGCGTTTGCAGATGTCTACGTATCGAAAAAATAGAGTTCTAATGCTTCTCAAAACGTGATATCGCATCTCATTTATATGTTTCATGATAAGATATAATATTCCTTGCGATGTGTCATGTATACCTCGCATACACTTCAAATGAATGTAAATGCCAAACTTCTTTGCTAGGAAATGCGTATCCAGATGTCTAGGTATCGAAGCAATAGAGTTCTAATTCTTCTTAAAACGCGATATCGCGTCGCAGTCCTGTGTTTCGTGATAAGATATAATATTCATTGCGAAGTATTATGTATACATCGTCTGCACTTTAAACAATGTAAATCCCACACATTCTTGCCAGGAAATAGCGTTTCCAGATGTGTACGTATCGCAGCAATAGAGTTGTAATGCTTCTTAATACGCGATATCGCGTCGCAGTCTTGTGTTTCATGATAAGATATAATATTCATTGCGATGTGTTATGTTTACCTCGTCTACATTTCAAAAGAATGTAACTGCCGCACTTCCTTGCTAGAAAAGGCGTTTTCAGATGTCCACGTGTCGAAGCAATAGAGTCCTAATGCTTCTTAAAACGTGATATCGCATCTCATTTCTATGTTTCATGATAATAATATAATATTCATTGCGAAGTGTTACGTATACCTCGTCTACACTTCATAAGAATGTAACTGCCACACTTCCTTGCTAGAGAAGGTGTTTCCAGATGTCCACGTGTCGAAGCAACATAGTTCTATTAGTTCTTCAAACGCGATATCGCATCTCATTTGTAAGTTTCATGATATGATATAATATTCATTGCGAAGTGTCACTTATATCTCGCATACACTATAAAAGAAAGTAAATGCGACATATCCTTTCTAGGAAATAGCGTTTCCAGATGTCTACGTATCGAGGAAATAGAGTTCTAATGCTTCTTAAAACCAGATATCGCATCTCATTTTTATGTTTCATGATAAGATATAATATTCATCGTGCAGTGGTATGTATACCTCGCATACACTTCAAACGAATGTAAATGCGACACTTCCTTGCTAGGAAATAGCGTTTGCAGATGTCTACGTATCGAAAAAATAGAGTTCTAATGCTTCTCAAAACGTGATATCGCATCTCATTTATATGTTTCATGATAAGATATAATATTCCTTGCGATGTGTCATGTATACCTCGCATACACTTCAAATGAATGTAAATGCCAAACTTCTTTGCTAGGAAATGCGTATCCAGATGTCTAGGTATCGAAGCAATAGAGTTCTAATTCTTCTTAAAACGCGATATCGCGTCGCAGTCCTGTGTTTCGTGATAAGATATAATATTCATTGCGAAGTATTATGTATACATCGTCTGCACTTTAAACAATGTAAATCCCACACATTCTTGCCAGGAAATAGCGTTTCCAGATGTGTACGTATCGCAGCAATAGAGTTGTAATGCTTCTTAATACGCGATATCGCGTCGCAGTCTTGTGTTTCATGATAAGATATAATATTCATTGCGATGTGTTATGTTTACCTCGTCTACATTTCAAAAGAATGTAACTGCCGCACTTCCTTGCTAGAAAAGGCGTTTTCAGATGTCCACGTGTCGAAGCAATAGAGTTCTAATGCTTCTTAAAACGCGATATCGCATCTCATTTGTATGTTTCATGCTTAGATATTATATTCATTGCGAAGTGTTATGTGTACTTCGTCTGCACTTCCAATGAATTTAAGTGCCACACTTCCTTGCTAGGAAATGCGATTCCAGATGTCTACGTATCGAAGCAGTAGAGTCCTAATGCTTCTTAAAACGTGATATCGCATCTCATTTCTATGTTTCATGATAAGATATAATATTCATTGCGAAGTGTTACGTATACCTCGTCTACACTTCATAAGAATGTAACTGCCACACTTCCTTGCTAGAGAAGGCGTTTCCAGATGTCCACGTGTCGAAGCAACATAGTTCTATTCCTTCTTCAAACGCGATATCGCATCTCATTTGTAAGTTTCATGATATGATATAATATTCATTGCGAAGTGTCACTTATATCTCGCATACACTATAAAAGAAAGTAAATGCGACATATCCTTTCTAGGAAATAGCGTTTCCAGATGTCTACGTATCGAGGAAATAGAGTTCTAATGCTTCTTAAAACCAGATATCGCATCTCATTTTTATGTTTCATGATAAGATATAACATTTATCGTGCAGTGGTATGTATACCTCTTATTCACATCAAAAGAATGTAAATGCGACAGTTCCTTCCTAGGGAATAGCGATGGCAGAAGTCTACATGTCGAAGCAATGGAGTTCTAATGCTGCTTAAATTGCGATATCGCATCTCATTTCTATGTTTCAAGATGAGATATAATATTCGTTGTGCAGCGTTATGTGTACCTCGTATTCGCTTCAAAAGAATATAAATGCGACACTTCCTTGCTGGGAATTAGCGTTTGCAGATGTCTACATAACGTAGCATTAGAGTTCTAATGCTTCTGAAATCGCGATATCGCATCTCATTTCTATGTTTCATGATAAGATATAATATTCACTGCGAAGTTACATGTATACCTCGTATTCACTTCAAAAGAATGTCAATGCGACACTTCCTCGCTAGGAAATAGCGATTGCAGATGTCTCCCTATCGAAGCAATTATATGTTTTGCGGTAAGGTATAATATTCAACGTGGAGTGTTGTGTATACTTCGTATTCACTTCAAAAGAATGTAAATGCGGCACAACCTTGCTAGGAAATAGTGTTTCCAGATATCTACGTATCGTAGCAATAGAGTTCTAATGCCTCTCAAAACGCGATATCACATCTCATTTCTATGTTTCATGATAAGATATAATATTCATTGCGAAGTTACATGTATACCTCGTACTCACTTCAAAAGAATGTAAATGCGACACTTCCTGGCTAGGGAAAAGCGTTTGCAGAAGCCAACGTATCGTGGCAATAGAGATCTAATGTTTCGTAAAACGCAGTATCGCATCTCATTTCTATGTTTCATGGAAACATAAAATAATAATTGCGAAGTGTCACTTATACCTCGCATGCACTTCAAATGAATGTAAATGCGACACTTCATTGCTAGGAAATAGCGTTTGCAGATGTCTACGTATCGAAGCAATAGAGATCTCGGGCATCTTAAAACTTGATATCGCATCACATTTCTATGTCTTATGATAAGATACAATATTCATTGCGAAGTGTTCTGTGTTCCTTGTCTACACTTCAATTGAATGTAAATGCAACACATCCTTTCTAGGAAATTACGTTTCCAGATGTTTACGTATCGGAGCAATAGAGTTCTAATGCTTCTTAAATCGCGATATCGCATCTCATTTCTATGTTTCATGACAAGATATTATATTCAATGCGAAGTGTTATGTATACTTCGCAAACACTTCAAATGAATGTAAATGCGACACTTCCTTGCTAGGATGTTGCGTTTGCAGTTGTCTACGTATCGAAGCATTAGAATTCCAATGCTTGTTAAATCGCGATATCGCATCTCATTTCTATGTTTCATGATAAGATATAATATTCATAGTGCAGTGTTTGTATACTTCGTAGTCACTTCAAACGAAACGAAATGCGACACTTCCCTGCTAAGAAATAGTGTTGGCAGATGTCTGCGTATCGAAGCAATAGAGGTCCTATGCTTCTTAAATCGCAATATCGCATCTCATTTCTATGTGTCATGATGACATATAATATTCATTGCGAAGTGTCATGTATACCTCGCATACACTTCAAATGAATGTAAATGTGACACTTCATTGCTAGGAAATAGCGTTTGCAGATGTCTACGCATCGAAGGAATAGGGTTCTAACGCTTCTTAAAACGCAATATAGCATTTCACTTCTATGTTTCACGTTAAGTTATAATACTCATTGCGAAATGTCATGTATACCTCGCATTCACTTAAAAAGAATGTTAATGCGACACTTTGTTGCTGGGAAATCGCGTTTCCAGATGTCTACGTATCGGAACAATAGAGTTCTAATGCTTCTTAAAACGAAATGTCGCATCTTATACCTATGTTTCATGATAAGATATAATATTAACTGCGAAGTGTCATGTGCACCTCATATTCACTTCAAAAGAATGTAAATGCGACACATCCTTGCTAGGAAATAGCGTTTGCAGATGTCTGCATATCGTAGCAATAGAGATCTAATGCTTCTTAAATCGCGATATCGCAACTCATATCTATGTTTCAGATAAGATATAATATTCATTGCGCAGTTATATGTATTCCTCGTATTCACTTCTAAAGAAGGTAAATGCGACACCTCCTGGCTAGGAAATAGCGTTTGCAGAAGCCTACGTGTCGTAGCAATAGAGTTCTAATGTTTCGTAAAACGCAATATCGCATCTCATTTCTATGTTTCATGGTAAGATAAAATAATCAGTGCGAAGTGTCACTTATACCTCGCGAACACTTCAAATGAATGTAAATGAGACACTTCATATCTAGGTAATAGCGTTTGCAGATGTCTACGTATCGCAGAAATAGTGTTCTAATGCTTCTTAAAACGCGATATAGCATCTCATTTCTATGTTTCATGATAACATATAATATTCATTATGAAGTGTCATGTATACTTCGTAATCACTTCAAAAGAATGTAAATGCGACACTTCCCTGCTATTAAATAGCGTTTGCAGATGTCTACGCACCGTAGGAATAGAGTTCTAAAGCTTCTTAAAACAAGTTACTTATACTTATATTTGTACTTACACTTATACATCGCATACCCTTGAAATGAATGTAAATGTGACAATTCCTTGCAAGGTAGTAGTGTTTGCAGATGTCTACGAATCGAAGCAATAGATTTCTAATGCTTCTTCAAACGAGATATCGCATCCCATTTCTATGTTTCGTGATAACATATAATATTCATTGAGAAGTGTCATGTATACTTCGTATTCACTTCAAAAGAATGTAAATGTGACACTTCCCTGCTATTAAATAGCGTTTGCAGATGTCTACGCACCGTAGCAATAGAGTTCTAAAGCTTCTTAAAACAAGTTACTTATACTTATACTTGTACTTACACTTATACATCGCATACCTTTGAAATGAATGTAAATGCGACACTTCATTGCTAGGAAATAGCGTTTCCAGATGTCTACGTATCGAAACAATGCAGTTCTAATGTTTCGTAAAACGAGATGTCGCATCTCATTAATAAGTTTCGTGATAATAGATAATATCCATTGCGAAGTGTCATGCATACCTCGTATTCACTTCAAAATAATGTAAATGCGACACTTTCTTGCTAGGAAATAGCGTTTTCAGATGTCTACGTATCGTAGCAATAGAGTTCTAATGCTTCTTAAAACGTGATATCGCACTTCATTTCTATGTTCCATGATAAGATTTAATATTCATTGCGAAGTGTATACCTCGTATTCACTTCAAATGAATGTAAATGCGACACTTCCTTTTTATTAAATAGCGTTTGCAGATGACTACGTATCGCAGCAATAGGTTTCTAATGCTTTTTAAATCGCCATATAGCATCTCATTTCTATGTCTCATGATAAGATATAATATTCATTGCGAGGTGTCATGTATACCGCGTATTCACTTCAAAAGAATGTAAATGCGACACTTCCATTCTAGGAAACAGTGTTTGCAGATGTCTACGTATCGTAGCAATAGAGTTCTAATGCTTCTATGACGTTAGGCGCACCGCCTTCCACCCTCTGGCGCCAACCACCATCCGCAGCATCCACAACCGGGACATCGTTCTTCCGCCAGCACCGGTATCCGGATCCTCCATACACGGGCCGCACGACGATTCGACGCCTTAAGACGAGGAGACAACGCCACGAGGACGAGGAATACCTCTCCACGTACGAATTCCAATTACTTGCGATCACACAACCATACGCTTATTTCTCATACACGCGATTCTAGATTAAGCACTGTACACAAATCATGTACATACACAATCCAACACATACCTAGATCTGAGCGAATATTTGTACTGTCATTATTTCTAAGACATATAGAATATAAGCTGCGAGGCGCGCCCGCGCGTACTCGACGCTCGCGGCTCACGCTGAACGCGAGCCGCACTCCACTCCGACCGGCTGCCCCACTCGAAGGGCCCAGCGACGCGCGGGCCGCGCGACCCGAGGAGGTCGCGGACGCGCCACCGAGAGATCAATTCCATCGAGTCCCATCTCGGACACAGTTCTAATCTCAACTCCGAATCGAGCAATACGCTCCTCTGCCACGCGCTGTCAGGTCCCATGCAGCCGACTGTATCGCATCTCCTTTAGCGGAGTCCTTATTGTAACTTAGTTCTATTTGTATTTCAAATTATATCTTTAGTTGATAACTTAAACATAGTATAGTGTAGTAGGATAGTGATATTATAGAATATACTCTTCTTTTACCAAATCTAAGTCTCTTTATTCGATTACAAGTTCCTTAAATTCTATTCCACGTGTACGCTTGCGATTCTTATTCAATTCACACGATTCATCTGCGACAGTTCTGTACGCTGGACGGTCTTTGAGTGCTCCAATGCTCGACTGCCCTTGCTGCATTTCTATCGTATCCAGGGTATCTTGAACAAGGATCGACCTCGGTAAGCCAGAGAGCACCATCGCTTAGCCGAGCCGTACTCTGTCCTAGTGCAAGTGCCCTTGATAAATTTCGAGCCACCGAAAAGGCGTAGCCGACGCGCGGGGAGGAAAGAATATCTACGCCGCCTCATTCGTGAATACGCGAGTTGTACATCCGGACATCCATACGCCTGCAACGCCGTTTCCGTTCCTGCGAAGGAGGTATTCGCAGCCGTACGTCCAAATCGAATCCACGATCGCCCGGTTCCAGCGCCAGTTTCCTCCAGCCGCAGCTCGCCTGCCTGGAGATTCATTCCCGTCGACGCTCCACTGGTCCAGCAGTACGCCGCTGCTATTCCGGTCACGGATCCACGGCGCCATAAACACCTGGAACGAGATGCGAAACAGCATAAAGAAGACAACGAAAGGTAAGTTTTAAGGCGTAATTTTGGTTAAATCGTGTTCCGACCGCCAACGTACCCGGCTCCGTCGCAATTCGCGTAGGTTTACGGGAAAGGATACGAATCGTGCCATCCGATCGAGCACAATCGCACCACGGGACGTGACACATGTATACATCGTATTCACTTCAAAAGAATGTAAATATGACAATTCCATGCTAGGAAATAGCGTTTGCAGATGTCTACGTATCGTAGCATTAGAGTTTCAATGCTTGTTAAAACGCGATATCGCATCTCACTTTTATGTTTCATGACAAGATATAATATTCATTGCGAAGTGTCATGTATACCTCGCATACACTTCAAATGAATGTAAATGCGACACTTCCCAGCTAGGAAATAGCGTTTGCAGATGTCTACGTATTGAAGCAATAGAGTACTAATGCTTCTTAAATCGCGATATCGCATCTCATTTCTATGTTTCATTATAACATATAATATTCGTTGTGCAGTGTTATGTATACCCCGTATTCACCTCAAAATAATGCAAATGCGACACATCCCTGCTAGCAAATAGCATTTGCAGATGTCTAAATATCGAAGCAATAGAGTCTTAATGCTTCTTAAAAAAAGATAACGCATCACAATTCTATGTTTCATGATAACATTTACTATTCATTGTGGTGTGATATGTATACCTCGTATTCACTTCAAAACAATGCGAATGCGACACTTCCTTGCTAGGAAATAGCGTTTGTAGATGTCTACGTATTGTAGCAACACAGTTCTAATGCTTGTAAAAATTCGATATCGCATCTCATTTCTATGTTTCGTGATAAGATATAATATTCATTGCGTAGTGTCATGTATATCTCGTACTCACTTTAAAAGAATGTAACTGCGGCACATACTTGCTAGGAAATAGCGTTTCCAGATGTCTACGAATCGAAACAATAGAGCTCTAGTGCTTCTTCAAACGAGATGTCGCATCTCATTTCTATGTTTCAAGATAAGATATAATATTAATAGCAAAGTGTTATGCATTGCTCTTCAACACTTCAAATGAATGTAAATGCGACACTTCCTTGCTAGGAAGTAGCGTTTGCATATGTCTACGTATCGAAGAAATAGGGTTCTAATGCTTCTTAAACCGCGATATCGCATCTCATTTCTATGTTTCATGATAAGCTATAATACTCATTGCGAAGTGTCATGTATACCTCGCATACACTTCAAATGAATGTAAATGCGACACTTCCTTGCTAGGAAATAGCGTTTGCAGAAATCTACGTATCGTAGCAGTAGGGTTTTAATGCTTCTTAAATCTCGATAACGCATCCCACTTCTATGTCTCATGACAAGATATGGTATTCATTGCGAAGTGTCATGTGTACCTCGCATACACTTCAAATGAATGTAAATGCGACACTTCCTTGCTAGGAAATAGCGTTGGCAGATGTCTACGTATCGTAGCAATAGAAATCTGATGCTTCTCAAAACGAGATATCACATCTTATTCCTATGTTTCATGATAAGATATAATATTCATTGTGGAGTGTTATTATTACCTCGTATTCACGTCAAAAGAATGTACATGCTACACTTCCTGGCTAGGAAATAGCGTTTGCAGATGTCTACGTATCGAAGCAATAGTGTTCTAATGCTGCTTAAATCGCGATATCGCATCTCATTTCTATGTTTCATGATAAGATATAATATGCATTGAGCAGTGTAATGTATAGCGCCTGCAGATGTCCCTGTACCGTAGAAATAGAGTTCTAATTCTTCTTAAAGCGCGATATAGCACCTTATTTTTATGTTTCATTAGAAGATATAATATTCATTGCGAAGTGTCTTGTATACCTCGCATACACTTCAAAAGAATGTAAATGCGACACTACCTTGCTAGGAAATAGCGTTGGCACATGTCTCCGTATCGAAGCAATAAAGTTCTAATGCTTCTTAAATCGCCATATCGCATATCATTTCTATGTTTCATGGTAAGATATAATATTCATTGTGGAGTGTTATGTATACCTCGTATTCACATCAAAAGAATGTAAATGCGACACTTCCTTGCTGGGAAATTGCATTTGCAGATGTCTACGCATCGAAGCAATAGAGTTCTAATGCTTCTCAAGACGCAATATCGCATCTCATTTCTATGTTTCGTGATAAGATATAATATTCATTATGGAGCGTTATGTATACCTCGCATTCGCTTCAAAAGAGTGTAATTGCGATATTTCCTTGCTAGGAAATAGCGTCTGCAGATATCTACGTATCGTAGCAATAGAGTTCTAATGCTTCTTAAAACGCGATATCGCATCTCATTTCTGTGTTTCATCATAAGATATAATATTCAGTGTGGAGTGTTATGTATACCACATATTCGCTTGAAAAGAATGTAAATACGACACTTCCTTGCTAGGAAATTGCTTCTGCAGATGTCTACGTATCGTAGCAATAGAATTGTAATGCTTCTTAGAACGCGATATTGCATCTCATTTCTATGTTTCGTGATAAGGTATAATATACAATGCGGAGTGTCATGTATTCCTCGCATACACTTCAAATGAATGCTAATGCGACACTTCCTTGCTAGGAAATAGCGTTTGCAGATGTCCACGTATCGTAGCAATAGAGTTCTAATGCTTCTTAAATCGCGATATCGCATCTCATTTCCATGTTTCATGATAAGATATAATATTCAGTGCGAAGTGTCACTTGTATCTCGCATACACAAAAAAAGAAAGTAAATGCGACACTTCCTTGCTAGGAAATAGCGTTCGCAGATGTCTACGTATCGAAGCACCAGAGTTCTAATGCTTCCTAAAACGCGATATCGCATCGCATTTCTATGTTTCACGATAAGATATAATATTCATTGCGAATTGTCATGTACACCTCGTATTCACTTCAAAAGAATGTAATGCGACACTTCCTTGCTAGGAAGTAGCATTTGCAGATTTCTACGTATCGTAGAAGTAGAGTTCTAATGCTTCTTAAAACGCGATATCGCATCTCACTTCTATGTTTCATGATAGGAGATAATATTCATTGCGAAGTGTCATGAATACCTCGCATTCACTTCAAAAGAATGTAAATGCGACACTCCCTGGCTAGGGAATAGCGTTTGCAGAAGCCTACATATCGTAGCAATAGGGTTCTAATGTTTCGTAAAACGTAATATCGCATCAGATTTCTATGTTTCATGGTAAGATAAAATAATCATTGCGAATTGTCACTTATACCTCGCATACACTTCAAATGAATGTAAATGCGACACTTCATTGCTAGAAAATAGCGTTTGCAGATGTCTACCTATCGCAGAAGTAGTGTTCGAATGCTTCTTAAAACGCGCTATAGCGTCTCATTTCTATGTTTCATGATAAGATATAATATTGATTGCGAAGTGTCATGTATACCCCGAATTCACTTCAAAAGAATTTAATGCGACACTTCCTTGCTAGGAAATAGCATTTGCAGATGTCTACGTATCATAGCAATAGAGTTCTAATGCTTCTTAAAACGCGACATCGCATCACATTTCTATGTTCCATGATAGGATATAATATTCATTGCGAAGTGCCACTTATGCCTCGTATACACTTAAAATGTATGTAAATGCGACACTTCCTTGCTAGGAAATAGCGTTTGCAGATGTCTCCGTATTGAAGCAATAGCATTCTAATGCTTCTTAAATCGCCATATCGCTTCTCATTTCTATGTTTCATGATAAGATATAATATTCATTGCCGAGTGTTATGTATACCTCGTATTCACTTCAAAAGATTGTAAATGCGACACTTCCTTGCTGGGAAATAGCGATTGCAGATGTGTACGAATCGTAACAAAGGAATTCTAATGCTGCTTAAAACGCGAAATCGATCCTGATTTCGATGTTTCATGATAACGTATAATATTCATTGTGGAGTGTTACGAATACCTCGTATTCACTTCAAAGGAACGTAAATGCGAAACTTCCTTGCTAGGAAATAGCGTCTGCAGATGTCTACGTACCGTAGCAACAGAGTTCTATTGCCTCTTAATACGCGATATCACATCTCAATTCTATGTTTCATGATAAGATTTAATAATCATTGCGAAGTGTCTCGTATACCTCGCATACACTTCAGACGAATATAAATGCGACACTTCATTGCTAGGAAATAGCGTTCGCAGATGTCTACGTATCGAAGCATTAGAGTTCTAATGCATCGTTAAACGAGATGTCGCATCTCATTTCTATGTTTCGTGATAAGATATAATATTCATTGCGAAGTGTCATGTATACCTCGTATTCACTTCAAAACAATGTAAATGCGACACTTCCTTGCTATTAAATAGCGTTTGCAGATGTCTACGTAACGAAACAATAGAGTGCTAATGCTTCTTAAAACAAGATTTCGCAGCTCATTTCTATGTTTCATGATCAGATATAATATTCATTGCGAAGTGTCATGTATACCTCGTATTCACTTCAAAGGAAAGTAAATGCCACACTTCATTGCCAGGAAATAGCGTTTGCAGATGTCTCCGTATCGAAGCAATAGTGTCTAATGCTTCTTAAAACGAGATGTCGCATCTGATTACTATGTTTCATGATAAGATATAATATTAATTGCGAAGTATCATGTTTACTTCGTATTCACTTCTAAAGAATGTAAATGCGACACTTCACTGCTATTAAATAGCGTTTGCAAATGTTTAGGCACCGAAGCAATAGAGTTCTAAAGCTTCTAAAAACAAGATATCGCACCTCATTTCTATGTTTCATGATAAGAGATAATATTCATTGCGAAGTGTCATGTGCACCTCGTATTCACTTCAAAAGAATGTAAATGCGACACTTCATTGCCAGGAAATAGTGTTTGCAGGTGTCTCCGTTTCGAAGCAATAGAGTTCTAATGCTTCTTAAAACGAGATGTCGCATCTGATTTCTATGTTTCATGATAAGATATAATATTAATTGCGAAGTATCATGTATACTTCGTATTCACTTCTAAAGAATGTAAATGCGACACTTCACTGCTATTAAATAGCGTTTGCAAATGTCTACGCACCGAAGCTATAGAGTTCTAAAGCTTCTAAAAACAAGATATCGCACCTCATTTCTATGTTTCATGATAAGGTATAATATTCATTGCGAAGAGTCATGAATACCTCGTATTCACTTCAAAACAATGTAAATGCGACACTTCCTTGCTAGGGAATAGCGTTTCCACATGTCTGCGTATCGAAACAATAGAGCTCTAATGCTTCTTAAAACGAGATGTCACATCTCACTTCTATGTTTCATGACAAGATATAATATTCATTGCGAAGTGTCACTTATACCTCGCATACACTTCAAATGAATGTAAATGCGACACGTCATTGCTAGAAAACAGCGTCTGCAGAAGTCTACGTATCGCAGAAGTAGTGTTCGAATGCTTCTTAAAACGCGCTATTGCATCTCATTTCTATGTTTCATGACAAGATATAATATTCATTACGAAGTGTCATGTCTACCTCGTATTCACTTCAAATGAATGTAATCGCGACCATTCCTTCCTAGGAAATAGCGTTTCCAGATTTCTAGGTATCGAAGCAATAGAGTTCAAATGCTTTTAAAAACGGGATATCGGGACTCATTTCTATGTTTCATGATGAGATTTACTATTAATTGCGAAGTGTTATGTATACCTCGTATTCACTTCGAAATAATGTAAATGCGACACTTCCTTGCTAGGAAGTAGCGTTTGCAGATGACTACGTATCGTAGCAATAGGGTACTAACGCTTCCTAAAACAAGATGTCGCAAATCATTTCTATGTTTCATGACAAGATATAATATTCATTGCGAAGTGTCATGTATACCTCGTATTCACTTCAAATGAATGTAAATGCGACAATTCCTTACTAGGAAATAGCGATTCCAGATTTCTAGGTATCGAAGCAATAGTGTTCTAATGCTTCTTAAAACGCGATATCGCATCTCATTTCTATGTTTCATGATAAGATATAATATACATTGTGCAGTGTTATGTATACTTCGTATTCACTTCAAAAGAATGTAAATCCGACACTTCCTTTCTACGAAATAGCGTCTCCAGATGTCTACGCATCGAAGCAATAGAGTGCTAATGCTTCTTAAAACGTGATATCGAATCTCATTTCTATGCTTCACGGTAAGATATAATATTCATTGCGAATTGTTATGTATATGTCGTATACACTTCAAAAGATTGTAAATGCGACACTTCGTTGCTAGGATATAGCGTTTGTAGATGTCTACGTATCGAAGCAAGGAATTTCTAATGCTTCTTAAATCGGGATACCGCATCTCATTTCTATGTTCAATGATAAGGTATAATATTCATTGCCAAGTGTCACTGACACCTCGCATGCACGACAAAAGAATGTAAATGCGACACTTCCTTGCTAGGAAATAGCGATGGCAGATGTCTACGTATCGAAGCAACAGAGTTCTAATGCTTCTTAAATCGCCATATCGCATCTCATTTCTATGTTTCATGATAAGATATAATATTGATTCTGGAGTGTTACGTATACCTCGTATTCGCTTCAAAAGGTTGAAAATGCTACACTTCCTTGCTAGGAATTAGGGTTTGCAGATGTCTACGTATCGTAGCAACAGAGTTCTAATGCTTCTTAAAACGCGAAATCGCTCCTCATTTATATGCTTTATGATAAGATGTAATATTCATTGTGGAGTGTTATGTATACCTCGTATTCACTTCAAAAGAATGTAAAAGCGACACTTCCTTACTAAGAACTAGTGTCTGCAGATGTCTACGTATCGTAGCAGTAGCGTTCTAATGCTTCTCAAAAGGCGATATCGCATCTCATTTCTATGTTTAATGACAAGATATAATATTCATTGTGGAGTGTTATGTATACCTCGTATTCACTTCAAAAGAATGTAAATGCAACACTTCCTTGCTAGGAAATAGCGACTGCAGATGTCTACGTATCGAAGCAATAGTGTTCCAATAATACTTAAATCGCAATATCGCACCTCAATTGTACGTTTCATGATAAGATATAATAATCATTGCGCAGTGTTATGTATATCTCGTCTACACTTCAAATGAATGTAAATGCGACACTTCCATGCTAGGAAATTGCTTTTGCTGATGTCTACGTATCGTAGCAAAGGAGTTCTAATGCTTCTTAAAAGGCGAAAACGATCCTCATCTTTTGGTTTCATGATAAGATATAATATTCATTGTGGAGTGTTATGTCTACTTCGTATTCACCTAAAAAGAATGTAAATGCGACACTTCATTGCTAGGAAATAGCGTTGGCAGATGTCTACGTATCGTAGCATTGGAATTCTAATGCTTCTCAAAACGCGATATCGCATCTCATTTCCATGTTTCATGATAAGATATAATATTCATTGCGAAGTGTCATGTATACCACGTACTCACTTCAAAAGAATGTAAATGCGACACTTCCTTGCTGGGAAATAGCGTTTGCAGATTTCTGCGTATCGTAGCATTAGGTTTCTGTTGCATCTCAAATGGCGATATCGCATTACATTTCTATGTTTCATGATAAGATATAATATGCATTGCGAAGAGTCATGTGTTCCTCGTCTTCACGTCAAATGAATGTAAATGCGACACTTCCTTGCTAGGAAATAGCGATTGCAGGTGTCTACGTATCGAAGCAATAGAGTTCTAATGCTTCTTGAAACGGGGTATCGAGTCTCATTACTGTGTTTCATGATAAGATATAATATGCATTGCGAAGTTCCATGTATTCCTCGTATTCACTTCAAATGAATGTAATTGCGAAACTTCCTTGCTAGGAAATAGCGTTAGCAGATGTCTACGTATTGAAGCAATAGGGTTCTAATGCTTCTTGAAACAGGATATCGCATCTCATTTCTATGCTTCTTGATAAGATATAATATTCATTGCGAAGTTTCATGTATTCCTCGTATTCACTTCAAATGAATGTAAATGCGACACTTCCTTGCTAGGAAATAGCGATTGCAGGTGTCTACGTATCGAAGCAATAGAGTTCTAATGCTTCTTGAAACGGGGTATCGAGTCTCATTACTGTGTTTCATGATAAGATATAATATGCATTGCGAAGTTTCATGTATTCCTCGAATTCACGTCAAAAGAATGTATATGCGACACTTCCACGCTAGGAAATAGCGTTCGCAGATGTCTACGTATCGTAGCAATAGAGTTCTAATGCTTCTTAAAACGTGATATCGCCTTTCACTTCTATGGTTCATGATAAGTGATAATATTCATTGCGAAGTGTTATGTATACCTCGTATTCACTTCAAAAGAATGTAAATGCGACACTTCCTTCCTAGGTAATAGCGTTCGCAGATGTCTACGTATCGTAGGAATAGAGTTCTAATGCTTCCCAAAACGCGATATCGCATCCCATTTCCATGTTTCATGATAAGATATAATATTCATTGCGAAGTGTCACTTGTATCTCGCATACACTAAAAAAGAAAGTAAATGCGATACTTCCTTGCTAGGAAATAGTGTTCGCAGATGTCTACGTATCGAAGCAACAGAGTTCTAATGCTTCCTAAAACGCGATATCGCATCTCATTTCCATGTTTCATGATAAGATATAATATTCAGTGCGAAGTGTCACTTGTATCTCGCATACACAAAAAAAGAAAGTAAATGCGACACTTCCTTGCTAGGAAATAGCGTTCGCAGATGTCTACGTATCGAAGCACCAGAGTTCTAATGCTTCCTAAAACGCGATATCGCATCGCATTTCTATGTTTCACGATAAGATATAATATTCATTGCGAATTGTCATGTACACCTCGTATTCACTTCAAAAGAATGTAATGCGACACTTCCTTGCTAGGAAATAGCATTTGCAGATTTCTACGTATCGTAGAAGTAGAGTTCTAATGCTTCTTAAAACGCGATATCGCATCTCACTTCTATGTTTCATGATAGGAGATAATATTCATTGCGAAGTGTCATGAATACCTCGCATTCACTTCAAAAGAATGTAAATGCGACACTCCCTGGCTAGGGAATAGCGTTTGCAGAAGCCTACATATCGTAGCAATAGGGTTCTAATGTTTCGTAAAACGTAATATCGCATCAGATTTCTATGTTTCATGGTAAGATAAAATAATCATTGCGAATTGTCACTTATACCTCGCATACACTTCAAATGAATGTAAATGCGACACTTCATTGCTAGAAAATAGCGTTTGCAGATGTCTACCTATCGCAGAAGTAGTGTTCGAATGCTTCTTAAAACGCGCTATAGCGTCTCATTTCTATGTTTCATGATAAGGTATAATATTCATTGCGAAGAGTCATGAATACCTCGTATTCACTTCAAAACAATGTAAATGCGACACTTCCTTGCTAGGGAATAGCGTTTCCACATGTCTGCGTATCGAAACAATAGAGCTCTAATGCTTCTTAAAACGAGATGTCACATCTCACTTCTATGTTTCATGACAAGATATAATATTCATTGCGAAGTGTCACTTATACCTCGCATACACTTCAAATGAATGTAAATGCGACACGTCATTGCTAGAAAACAGCGTCTGCAGATGTCTACGTATCGCAGAAGTAGTGTTCGAATGCTTCTTAAAACGCGCTATTGCATCTCATTTCTATGTTTCATGACAAGATATAATATTCATTACGAAGTGTCATGTATACCTCGTATTCACTTCAAATGAATGTAATCGCGACCATTCCTTCCTAGGAAATAGCGTTTCCAGATTTCTAGGTATCGAAGCAATAGAGTTCAAATGCTTTTAAAAACGGGATATCGGGACTCATTTCTATGTTTCATGATAAGATTTACTATTAATTGCGAAGTGTTATGTATACCTCGTATTCACTTCGAAATAATGTAAATGCGACACTTCCTTGCTAGGAAGTAGCGTTTGCAGATGACTACGTATCGTAGCAATAGGGTACTAACGCTTCCTAAAACAAGATGTCGCAAATCATTTCTATGTTTCATGACAAGATATAATATTCATTGCGAAGTGTCATGTATACCTCGTATTCACTTCAAATGAATGTAAATGCGACAATTCCTTACTAGGAAATAGCGTTTCCAGATTTCTAGGTATCGAAGCAATAGTGTTCTAATGCTTCTTAAAACGCGATATCGCATCTCATTTCTATGTTTCATGATAAGATATAATATACATTGTGCAGTGTTATGTATACTTCGTATTCACTTCAAAAGAATGTAAATCCGACACTTCCTTTCTACGAAATAGCGTCTCCAGATGTCTACGCATCGAAGCAATAGAGTGCTAATGCTTCTTAAAACGTGATATCGAATCTCATTTCTATGCTTCACGGTAAGATATAATATTCATTGCGAATTGTTATGTATATGTCGTATACACTTCAAAAGATTGTAAATGCGACACTTCGTTGCTAGGATATAGCGTTTGTAGATGTCTACGTATCGAAGCAAGGAATTTCTAATGCTTCTTAAATCGGGATACCGCATCTCATTTCTATGTTCAATGATAAGGTATAATATTCATTGCCAAGTGTCACTGCCACCTCGCATGCACGACAAAAGAATGTAAATGCGACACTTCCTTGCTAGGAAATAGCGATGGCAGATGTCTACGTATCGAAGCAACAGAGTTCTAATGCTTCTTAAATCGCCATATCGCATCTCATTTCTATGTTTCATGATAAGATATAATATTGATTCTGGAGTGTTACGTATACCTCGTATTCGCTTCAAAAGGTTGAAAATGCTACACTTCCTTGCTAGGAATTAGGGTTTGCAGATGTCTACGTATCGTAGCAACAGAGTTCTAATGCTTCTTAAAACGCGAAATCGCTCCTCATTTATATGCTTTATGATAAGATGTAATATTCATTGTGGAGTGTTATGTATACCTCGTATTCACTTCAAAAGAATGTAAAAGCGACACTTCCTTACTAAGAACTAGTGTCTGCAGATGTCTACGTATCGTAGCAGTAGCGTTCTAATGCTTCTCAAAAGGCGATATCGCATCTCATTTCTATGTTTAATGACAAGATATAATATTCATTGTGGAGTGTTATGTATACCTCGTATTCACTTCAAAAGTATGTAAATGCGACACTTCCTTGCTAGGAAATAGCGTCTGCAGATGTCTACGTAACGTAGCAATAGAGTTCTAATGCTTCTTAAAACGCGAAATCGATCATCATTTATATGCTTCATGATAAGATATAATTTTCATTGTGGATTGTTATGTATACCTCGTATTCACTTCAAAAGATAGTAAATGCGACACTTCCTTGCTAGGTAATAGCGTCTGCAGATGTGTACGTAGCGAAGCAATAGATTTCTAATACTTCCTGAGACGCGAAATAGCTCCACATTTCTATGTTTCATGATAAGATATAATATTCATTGCGCAGTGCTATGTATATCTCGTCTACACTTCAAATGAATGTAAATGCGACACTTCCTTGCTAGGATATAGCGATGGCAGATGTCTACGTATCGATGCAACAGGGTTCTAATGCTTCCTAAAACGCGAAATCGCACCTCATTTCTATGTTTCATGATAAGATATAATATTCATTGTGGAGTGTTATGTATACCTCGTATTCACTTCAAAAGAATGTAAATGCAACACTTCCTTGCTAGGAAATAGCGACTGCAGATGTCTACGTATCGAAGCAATAGTGTTCCAATAATACTTAAATCGCAATATCGCACCTCAATTGTACGTTTCATGATAAGATATAATAATCATTGCGCAGTGTTATGTATATCTCGTCTACACTTCAAATGAATGTAAATGCGACACTTCCATGCTAGGAAATTGCTTTTGCTGATGTCTACGTATCGTAGCACAGGAGTTCTAATGCTTCTTAAAAGGCGAAAACGATCCTCATCTTTTGGTTTCATGATAAGATATAATATTCATTGTGGAGTGTTATGTCTACTTCGTATTCACCTAAAAAGAATGTAAATGCGACACTTCATTGCTAGGATATAGCGTTGGCAGATGTCTACGTATCGTAGCATTGGAATTCTAATGCTTCTCAAAACGCGATATCGCATCTCATTTCCATGTTTCATGATAAGATATAATATTCATTGCGAAGTGTCATGTATACCACGTACTCACTTCAAAAGAATGTAAATGCGACACTTCCTTGCTGGGAAATAGCGTTTGCAGATTTCTGCGTATCGTAGCATTAGGTTTCTGTTGCATCTCAAATCGCGATATCGCATTACATTTCTATGTTTCATGATAAGATATAATATGCATTGCGAAGAGTCATGTGTTCCTCGTCTTCACGTCAAATGAATGTAAATGCGACACTTCCTTGCTAGGAAATAGCGATTGCAGGTGTCTACGTATCGAAGCAATAGAGTTCTAATGCTTCTTGAAACGGGGTATCGAGTCTCATTACTGTGTTTCATGATAAGATATAATATGCATTGCGAAGTTTCATGTATTCCTCGTATTCACTTCAAATGAATGTAATTGCGAAACTTCCTTGCTAGGAAATAGCGTTAGCAGATGTCTACGTATTGAAGCAATAGGGTTCTAATGCTTCTTGAAACAGGATATCGCATCTCATTTCTATGCTTCTTGATAAGATATAATATTCATTGCGAAGTTTCATGTATTCCTCGTATTCACTTCAAATGAATGTAAATGCGACACTTCCTTGCTAGGAAATAGCGATTGCAGGTGTCTACGTATCGAAGCAATAGAGTTCTAATGCTTCTTGAAACGGGGTATCGAGTCTCATTACTGTGTTTCATGATAAGATATAATATGCATTGCGAAGTTTCATGTATTCCTCGTATTCACTTCAAATGAATGTAATTGCGAAACTTCCTTGCTAGGAAATAGCGTTAGCAGATGTCTACGTATTGAAGCAATAGTGTTCTAATGCTTCTTAAATCGCCGTATCGCATCTTATTTCTATGTTTCATGATAAGATATAATATCCATTGTGGAGTGTTTGTATACGTCGTACTCAACTGAACAGAATGTAAATGCGACACTTCCTTGATAGGAAATAGCGTCTGCAGATATATACGTATCGTAGGAATAGAGCTCTAATGCTTCTTAAACCGCGATATCAAATCTCATTTCTATGTTTCATGATAAGATATAATATTCATTGCCAAGTGTCACTTATACCTCGCATACACTTCAATGAATGTAAATGCGACGCATCCTTCCTAGTAAATAGCGTTTGCAGATCTCTACGTATCGAAGCAATAGAGTTCTAATAATTCTTAAAACTTGATACCGCATCTCATTTCTATGTTTCATGATAAGATATAATATTGATTCTGCAGTGTTATGTATACATCGTATTCGCTTCAAAAGGTTGAAAATGCTACACTTCCTTGCTAGGAATTAGGGTTTGCAGATGTCTACGTATCGTAGCAATAGAGTTCTAATGCTTGTTAAAACGCGAAATCGCTCCTCATTTATATGCTTTATGATAAGTAGTAATATTCATTGTGGAGTGTTATGCATACCTCGTATTCACTTCAAAAGAATGTAAATGCGACACTTCGTTGCTAGGAAATAGCGTCTGCAGATGTCAATGTATCGTAGCAATAGAGTTCTAATGCTTCTTAAAACTCGAATCGATCCTCATTTCTATGTTTCACGATAAAATATAATATTCATTGTAGAGTGTTATATATACCTCGTATTCACTTCAAGAGAATGTAAATGCGAAACTTCCTTGCTAGGAAATAGCGACTGCAGATGTCTACGTATCGTAGCCATAGATTTCTAATGCTTCTTATATCGCAAGATCGAATCTCATATCTATGTTTCACGATAAGATATAATATTCATTGTGGAGTGTTATGTATACCTCGTATTCACCTCAAAAGAATGTAAATGCGACACTTCCTTGCTAGGAAATAGCGTTTGCCGATTTCTGCGTATCGCAGCATTAGGTTTCTGTTGCATCTCAAAACGCGATATCGCATTACATTTCTATGTTTCATGATAAGATATAATATTTATTGCGAAGTGTCAAGTATACATCGCATACACTTCAAATGAATGTAAATGCGACACTTCCTTGCTACGAAATAGCGTTTGCAGATGTCTACGTATCGTGGCAATAGTTTTCTAATGCTTCTCAAAACGCGATATCGCATCTCATTTCTATGTTTCATGATAAGATATAATATGCATTGCGAAGAGTCATGTGTTCCTCGTCTTCACTTCAAATGAATGTAAATGCGACACTTCCTTTGCTAGGAAATAGCGATTGCAGATGTCTACGTATCGTTGCAAGCGTGTTATAATGTTTCTTAAAACGAGATATCGCTTCTCATTTCTATGTTTCATGATAAGATATAATATTAATTGCGAAGTGTCATGTATACCTCGCATTCACTTCAAAAGAATGTAAATACGACACTTCCTTGCTAGGAAATAGCGTTTGCAGATGTCTACGTATCGTGGCAATAGAGTTCTAATGCTTCTGAAAACGCGATATCGCATCTCATTTCTATGTTTCATGATAAGATATAATATGCATTGCGAAGAGTCATGTTTTCCTCGTCTTCACTTCAAATGAATGTAAATGCGAAACTTCCTTGCTAGGAAATAGCGATTGCAGATGTCTACGTATCGTAGCCATAGATTTCTAATGCTTCTTATATCGCAAGATCGAATCTCATATCTATGTTTCACGATAAGATATAATATTCATTGTGGAGTGTTATGTATACCTCGTATTCACCTCAAGAGAATGTAAATGCGACACTTCCTTGCTAGGAAATAGCGTTTGCAGATTTCTGCGTATCGCAGCATTAGGTTTCTGTTGCATCTCAAAACGCGATATCGCATTACATTTCTATGTTTCATGATAAGATATAATATTTATTGCGATGTGTCAAGTATACATCGCACACACTTAAAATGAATGTAAATGCGACACTTCCTTGCTACGAAATAGCGTTTCCAGATGTCTACGTATCGTGGCAATAGAGTTCTAATGCTTCTCAAAACGCGATATCGCATCTCATTTCTATGTTTCATGATAAGATATAATATTAATTGCGAAGTGTCATGTATACCTCGCATTCACTTCAAATGAATGTAAATGCGACACTTCCTTCCTAGGAAATAGCGATTGCAGATGTCTACGTATCGAAGCAATAGTGTTCTAATGCTTCTTGAAACGGGATATCGAATCTCGTTACTGTGTTTCATGATAAGATATAATATTCATTGCGAAGTTTCATGTATTCCTCGTATTCACTTCAAATGAATGTAAATGCGACACTTCCTTGCTAGGAAATAGAGTTTGCAGATGTCTACGTATCGTTGCAAGCGTGTTATAATGTTTCTTAAAACGAGATATCGCTTCTCATTTCTATGTTTCATGATAAGATATAATATTAATTGCGAAGTGTCATGTATACATCGCATTCACTTCAAAAGAATGTAAATACGACACTTCCTTGCTAGGAAATAGCGTTTGCAGATGTCTACGTATCGTGGCAATAGAGTTCTAATGCTTCTGATAACGCGATATCGCATCTCATTTCTATGTTTCATGATAAGATATAATATGCATTGCGAAGAGTCATGTTTTCCTCGTCTTCACTTCAAATGAATGTAAATGCGAAACTTCCTTGCTACGAAATAGCGTTTGCAGGTGTCTACGTATCGTAGCAATAGAGTTCTTATGCTTCTTAAATCGCGATATCGCATCTAATTTCTATGTATCGTGATAAGGTATAATATTCATCGTGGAATGTTATGTATATCTCGCATAAACTTCAAATGAATGTAAATGCGACACTTCCGTACTAGGAAGATGCGTTTGCAGATATCTACGTATCGAAGCAATAGAGTTTTAATGCTTCTCAAAACGCGATATCGAATCTCATTTCTATGTTCCATGATAAGATCTAATATTCATTTCGAAGTTTCATGTATTCCTCGTATTCACTTCAAATGAATGTAAATGCGATACGTCCTTGCTAGGAAATAGCGTTTGCAGATACCTACGTATCGAAGCAATAAAGTTCTAATGCATCTTATATCGCGATGTCGCATCTGATTTCTATGTTTCATGATAAGATATAATATTAATTGCGAAGTGTCATGTATACCTTGTATTCACTTCAGAAGAATGTAAATGCGACTCTTCCCTGCTAGGAAATAGCGTTTGCAGATGTCTACGAATCGTAGCAAGCGTGTCATAATGATTCTTAAAACGAGATATCGCATCTCATTTCTATGTTTCATGATAACATATAATATTCACTGCGAATTGTTATGTATACCTCGCATACACTTCAAATGAATGTAAATGCGACACTTCCCTGCTAGGAAGTAGCGTTTGCAGATGTCTACGTATCGAAGCAATAGAGTTCTAATGCTTCTTGAAATGGGATATCGAATCTCATTACTGTGTTTCATGATAAGATATAATATTCATTGCGAAGTTTCATGTATTCCTCGTATTCATCTCAAATGAACGTAATTGCGACACTTCCTTGCTAGGAAATAGCGTTTGCAGATGTCTACGTATCGTAGCAATAGAGTTCTAATGCTTCTTATATCGCAAGATCGAATCTCATATCTATGTTTCACGATAAGATATAATATTCATTGTGGAGTGTTATGTATACCTGGTATTCACCTCAAAAGAATGTAAATGCGACACTTCTTTGCTAGGAAATAGCGTTTGCAGATTTCTGCGTATCGTAGCATTAGATTTCTGTTGCATCTCAAAACGCGATATCGCATTACATTTCTGTGTTTCATGATAAGATATAATATTTATTGCGAAGTGTCACGTATACATCGCATACACTACAAATGAATGTAAATGCGACACTTCCTTGCTAGGAAATAGAGTTTGCAGATGTCTACGTATCGTAGCAAGCGTGTTATAATGCTTCTTAAAACGAGATATCGCTTCTCATTTCCATGTTTCATGACAACATATAATATTCACTGCGAAGTGTTATGTATACCTCGCATACACTTCAAATGAATGTAAATGCGACACTTCCTTGCTGGGAAATAGCGATTGCAAATGTCTACGTATCGAAGTAATAGAGTTCTAATGCTTCTTGAAACGGGATATGTCATCTCATTTCTATGTTTCATGATAAGATATAATATTCATTGCGAAGTTTCATGTATTCCTCGTATTCACTTCAAATGAATGTAAATGCGACAATTCCTTGCTAGGAAATAGAGTTTGCAGATATCTACGTATCGAAGCAATAATGTTCTAATGCATCTTATATCGCGATATCGCATCTCATTTCTATGTTTCATGATGATATATAATATTCATTGTGCAATGTTATGTATACCTCGCATTCACTTCAAAAGAATGTAAATGCGACACTTCCTTGCTAGGAAATAGCGTTTGCAGATTTCTGCGTATCGTAGCATTAGATTTCTATTGCATCTCAAAACGCGATATCGCATCTCATTTCTATGTTTCATGACAACATATAATATTCATTGCGAAGTGTTATGTATACCTCGCATACACTTCAAATGAATGTAAATGCGACACTTCCTTGCTGGGAAATAGCGATTGCAAATGTCTACGTATCGAAGTAATAGAGTTCTAATGCTTCTTGAAACGGGATATGTCATCTCATTTCTATGTTTCATGATAAGATATAATATTCATTGCGAAGTTTCATGTATTCCTCGTATTCACTTCAAATGAATGTAAATGCGACAATTCCTTGCTAGGAAATAGAGTTTGCAGATATCTACGTATCGAAGCAATAATGTTCTAATGCATCTTATATCGCGATATCGCATCTCATTTCTATGTTTCATGATGATATATAATATTCATTGTGCAATGTTATGTATACCTCGCATTCACTTCAAAAGAATGTAAATGCGACACTTCCTTGCTAGGAAATAGCGTTTGCAGATTTCTGCGTATCGTAGCATTAGATTTCTATTGCATCTCAAAACGCGATATCGCATCTCATTTCTATGTTTCATGACAACATATAATATTCATTGCGAAGTGTTATGTATACCTCGCATACACTTCAAATGAATGTAAATGCGACACTTCTTTGCTAGGAAATAGAGTTTGCAGATATCTACGTATCGAAGCAAAAAAGTTCTAATGCATCTTACATCGCGATATCGCATTTCATTTCCATGTTTCATGATAATGTATAATATTCATTGTGCAATGTTATTTATACCTCGCATTCACTTCAAAAGAATGTAAATGCGACACTTCCTGGCTAGGAAATAGCGTTTGCAGATTTCTGCGTATCGTAGCATTAGATTTCTGTTGCATCTCAAAACGCGATATCGCATATCATTTCTATGTTTCATGATAAGATATAATATTTATTGCGAAGTGTCACGTATACATCGCATACGCTACAAATGAATGTAAATGCGACACTTCCTTGCTAGGAAATAGCGTTTGCAGACGTCTACGTATCGAAGCAATAAATTTCTAATGCATCTTAAATCGTGATATCGCATCTCATTTCGATGTTTGATGATAACATATAATATTCATTGTGCAATGATATGTATACCTCGCATACACTTCAAATGAATGTAAATGCGACACTTCCTTCCTAGGAAATGGCGATTGCAGAAGTCTACGTATCGAAGCAATAGAGTTCTAATGCTTCTTGAAACGGGATATCGAATCTCATTACTGTGTTTCATGATAAGATATAATATTCATTGCGAAGTTTCATGTATTCCTCGTATTCATTTCAAATGAATGTAATTGCGACACTTCCTTGCTAGGAAATAGCGTTAGCAGATGTCTACGTATCGAAGCAACAGAGTTCTAATGCTTCTTGAAACGGGATATCGCATCTCATTTCTATGCTTCATGATAAGATTAAATATTCATTGCGAAGTTTCAGGTATTCCTCGTATACACTTCAAATGAATGTAAATGCGACACTTCCTTGCTAGGAAATATAGTTTGCAGATGTCTACGTATCGTAGCAAGCGTGTTATAATGCTTCTTAAAACGAGATATCGCTTCACATTTCTATGTTTCATGACAACATATAATATTCAATGTGCAATGTTATGTATACCTCGCATTCACCTCAAAAGAATATAAATGCGACTCTTCCTTGCTAGGAAATAGCGATTGCAGATGTCTACGTATCGAAGCAATAGAGTTCTAATGCTCCTTGAAACGGGATATTGCATCTCATTTCTATGTTTCATGATAAGATATAATATTAATTGCGAAGTGTCATGTATACCTTGTATTCACCTCAAAAGATTGGAATTGCGACAATTCCTTGCTAGGAAATAGCGTTTGCAGATGTCTGCGTATCGTAGTATTAGATTTGTATTGCATCTCAAAACGCGATATCGCATCTCATTTCTATGTTTCATGATAAGATATAATATATATTGCGATGTGTCACGTATACATCGCACACACTTCAAATGAATGTAATTGCGAAACTTCCTTGCTAGGAAATAGCGTTTGCAGATGTCTACGTATCGATGCAATAAAGTTCTAATGCATCATATACCGCGATATCGCATCTCATATCTATGTTTCATGATAATATATAATATTCATTGTGCAATGTTATGTATACCTCGCATTCACTTCAAAAGTATATAAAAGCGACACTTCCTTGCTAGGAAATAGCGTTTGCAGATGTCTCCGTATCGAAGCAATAGAGTTCAATTGCTTCTTAAATCGCTATATCGCTTTTCATTTCTATGTTTCCTAATAAGGTATAATATTCATTGCGAAGTGTCATGTATACCTCGTATTCACTTCAAATGAATGTAAATGCGACACTTCCTTGCTAGGAAATAGCGTTTGTAGTTATCTACGTATCGTCGCAATAGATTTCAAATTCTTCTTAAAACGCCATAGCGCATCACATTTCTATGTTTCATGATAAGATATAATATTCTTTGCGAAGTGTCATGTATACCTCGTATTCACATCAAAAGAATGTAAATGCGACACTTCCTTGCTAGGATATAGCGATGTCAGATGTCTACGTACCGAAACAATAGAGTTATAATGCTTCTTAAAACGCGATATCGCAGCTCATTTCTGTGTTTCATGATAAGATATAATATTCATTGCGGAGTGTCATGTATACCTCGTTTTCACTTTAAAAGAATGTAAATGCGACACTTCCTTGCTAAGAAGTAGCGCTTGCAGATGTCTAAGTATCGATGAAAAAGGGTTCTAACGCTTCCTAAATCGCGATATCGCATATCATTTCTATGTTGCATGATAAAATATAATATTCATTGCGAAGTGTCTTGTGTACCTCGCATACACTTCAAATGAATTTAAATGCCACACTTCATTGCTAGGAAATAGCGTTGGCAGATGTCTACCTATCGTAGCAATAGATTTCTAATGCTCCTTAAATCGCGATATAGCATCTAATTTCTATGTTTCGTGATAAGGTATAATATTCATCGTGTTATGTATATCTCGCATACACTTTAAATGAATGTAAATGCGACACTTCCTTGCTAGGAAGTAGCGTTTGCAGATGCCTACGTATCGGAGCAATAGAGTTCTAATGCTTCTTAAATCGCCATATAGCATCACATTTCTATGTTTCATGATAAGATACATTATTCATTGTGGAGTGTTATGTATACCTCGTATTCGCTTCAGATGAATGTATATAAGACACTTCCTTGCTAGGAAATTGCGTTTGCAGATGGCTACGTATCGAAGCAATAGTGTTCTAATGCTTCTTATATCGCCATATCGCATCTCATTTCTATGTTTCATGATAAGATATAATATTCATCGTGGAATGTTATGTATACCTCGCACACACGTCAAATGAATGTAAATGCGACACTTCCTTGCTAGGAAATGGCGTTTGCAGATGTCTACGTATCGTAGCAATAGAGTTCTAATGCTTCTTATATCTCAAGATCGAATCTCATATCTATGTTTCACGATAAGATATAATATTCATTGTGGAGTGATATGTATACCTCGTATTCACCTCAAAAGAATGTAAATGCGACACTTCCTTGCTAGGAAATAGCGTTTGCAGGAGTACACGTATCGTAGCAATAGAGATCTAATGCTTCTCAAAACGCGATATCGCATCTCATATATATGTTTCACGATAAGATATAATATTCATTGCGAAGTGTCATGTATACCTCGTATTCACTACAAATGAATGTAAATGCGACACTTCCTTGCTAGGAAATAGCGTTTGCAGATGTCTACGTATCGAAGCAATAGAGTTCTAATGCTTCTTGAAATGGGATATCGAATCTCATTACTGTGTTTCATGATAAGATATAATATTCATTGCGAAGTTTCATGTATTCCTCGTATTCATCTCAAATGAACGTAATTGCGACACTTCCTTGCTAGGCAATAGCGTTTGCAGATGTCTACGTATCGTAGCAATAGAGTTCTAATGCTTCTTATATCGCAAGATCGAATCTCACATCTATGTTTCACGATAAGATATAATATTCATTGTGGAGTGTTATGTATACCTGGTATTCACCTCAAAAGAATGTAAATGCGACACTTCTTTGCTAGGAAATAGCGTTTGCAGATTTCTGCGTATCGTAGCATTAGATTTCTGTTGCATCTCAAAACGCGATATCGCATTACATTTCTGTGTTTCATGATAAGATATAATATTTATTGCGAAGTGTCACGTATACATCGCATACACTACAAATGAATGTAAATGCGACACTTCCTTGCTAGGAAATAGAGTTTGCAGATGTCTACGTATCGTAGCAAGCGTGTTATAATGCTTCTTAAAACGAGATATCGCTTCTCATTTCCATGTTTCATGACAACATATAATATTCACTGCGAAGTGTTATGTATACCTCGCATACACTTCAAATGAATGTAAATGCGACACTTCCTTGCTGGGAAATAGCGATTGCAAATGTCTACGTATCGAAGTAATAGAGTTCTAATGCTTCTTGAAACGGGATATGTCATCTCATTTCTATGTTTCATGATAAGATATAATATTCATTGCGAAGTTTCATGTATTCCTCGTATTCACTTCAAATGAATGTAAATGCGACAATTCCTTGCTAGGAAATAGAGTTTGCAGATATCTACGTATCGAAGCAATAATGTTCTAATGCATCTTATATCGCGATATCGCATCTCATTTCTATGTTTCATGATGATATATAATATTCATTGTGCAATGTTATGTATACCTCGCATTCACTTCAAAAGAATGTAAATGCGACACTTCCTTGCTAGGAAATAGCGTTTGCAGATTTCTGCTTATCGTAGCATTAGATTTCTATTGCATCTCAAAACGCGATATCGCATCTCATTTCTATGTTTCATGACAACATATAATATTCATTGCGAAGTGTTATGTATACCTCGCATACACTTCAAATGAATGTAAATGCGACACTTCCTTGCTAGGAAATAGAGTTTGCAGATATCTACGTATCGAAGCAAAAAAGTTCTAATGCATCTTAAATCGCGATATCGCATTTCATTTCCATGTTTCATGATAATGTATAATATTCATTGTGCAATGCTATTTATACCTCGCATTCACTTCAAAAGAATGTAAATGCGACACTTCCTGGCTAGGAAATAGCGTTTGCAGATTTCTGCGTATCGTAGCATTAGATTTCTGTTGCATCTCAAAACGCGATATCGCATATCATTTCTATGTTTCATGATAAGATATAATATTTATTGCGAAGTGTCACGTATACATCGCATACGCTACAAATGAATGTAAATGCGACACTTCCTTGCTAGGAAATAGCGTTTGCAGACGTCTACGTATCGAAGCAATAAATTTCTAATGCATCTTAAATCGTGATATCGCATCTCATATCGATGTTTGATGATAACATATAATATTCATTGTGCAATGATATGTATACCTCGCATACACTTCAAATGAATGTAAATGCGACACTTCCTTCCTAGGAAATGGCGATTGCAGAAGTCTACGTATCGAAGCAATAGAGTTCTAATGCTTCTTGAAACGGGATATCGAATCTCATTACTGTGTTTCATGATAAGATATAATATTTATTGCGAAGTTTCTTGTATTCCTCGTATTCATTTCAAATGAATGTAATTGCGACACTTCCTTGCTAGGAAATAGCGTTAGCAGATGTCTACGTATCGAAGCAACAGAGTTCTAATGCTTCTTGAAACGGGATATCGCATCTCATTTCTATGCTTCATGATAAGATTAAATATTCATTGCGAAGTTTCAGGTATTCCTCGTATACACTTCAAATGAATGTAAATGCGACACTTCCTTGCTAGGAAATAGAGTTTGCAGATGTCTACGTATCGTAGCAAGCGTGTTATAATGCTTCTTAAAACGAGATATCGCTTCACATTTCTATGTTTCATGACAACATATAATATTCAATGTGCAATGTTATGTATACCTCGCATTCACCTCAAAAGAATATAAATGCGACTCTTCCTTGCTAGGAAATAGCGATTGCAGATGTCTACGTATCGAAGCAATAGAGTTCTAATGCTCCTTGAAACGGGATATTGCATCTCATTTCTATGTTTCATGATAAGATATAATATTAATTGCGAAGTGTCATGTATACCTTGTATTCACCTCAAAAGATTGGAATTGCGACAATTCCTTGCTAGGAAATAGCGTTTGCAGATGTCTGCGTATCGTAGTATTAGATTTGTATTGCATCTCAAAACGCGATATCGCATCTCATTTCTATGTTTCATGATAAGATATAATATATATTGCGATGTGTCACGTATACATCGCACACACTTCAAATGAATGTAATTGCGAAACTTCCTTGCTAGGAAATAGCGTTTGCAGATGTCTACGTATCGATGCAATAAAGTTCTAATGCATCATATATCGCGATATCGCATCTCATATCTATGTTTCATGATAATATATAATATTCATTGTGCATTGTTATGTATACCTCGCATTCACTTCAAAAGTATATAAAAGCGACACTTCCTTGCTAGGAAATAGCGTTTGCAGATGTCTCCGTATCGAAGCAATAGAGTTCAATTGCTTCTTAAATCGCTATATCGCTTTTCATTTCTATGTTTCCTAATAAGGTATAATATTCATTGCGAAGTGTCATGTATACCTCGTATTCACTTCAAATGAATGTAAATGCGACACTTCCTTGCTAGGAAATAGCGTTTGTAGTTATCTACGTATCGTCGCAATAGATTTCAAATTCTTCTTAAAACGCCATAGCGCATCACATTTCTATGTTTCATGATAAGATATAATATTCTTTGCGAAGTGTCATGTATACCTCGTATTCACATCAAAAGAATGTAAATGCGACACTTCCTTGCTAGGATATAGCGATGTCAGATGTCTACGTACCGAAACAATAGAGTTATAATGCTTCTTAAAACGCGATATCGCAGCTCATTTCTGTGTTTCATGATAAGATATAATATTCATTGCGGAGTGTCATGTATACCTCGTTTTCACTTTAAAAGAATGTAAATGCGACACTTCCTTGCTAAGAAGTAGCGCTTGCAGATGTCTAAGTATCGATGAAGAAGGGTTCTAACGCTTCCTAAATCGCGATATCGCATATCATTTCTATGTTGCATGATAAAATATAATATTCATTGCGAAGTGTCTTGTGTACCTCGCATACACTTCAAATGAATTTAAATGCGACACTTCATTGCTAGGAAATAGCGTTGGCAGATGTCTACCTATCGTAGCAATAGAGTTCTAATGCTCCTTAAATCGCGATATAGCATCTAATTTCTATGTTTCGTGATAAGGTATAATATTCATCGTGTTATGTATATCTCGCATACACTTTAAATGAATGTAAATGCGACACTTCCTTGCTAGGAAGTAGCGTTTGCAGATGCCTACGTATCGGAGCAATAGAGTTCTAATGCTTCTTAAATCGCCATATAGCATCACATTTCTATGTTTCATGATAAGATATATTATTCATTGTGGAGTGTTATGTATACCTCGTATTCACTTCAGATGAATGTATATAAGACACTTCCTTGCTAGGAAATTGCGTTTGCAGATGGCTACGTATCGAAGCAATAGTGTTCTAATGCTTCTTATATCGCCATATCGCATCTCATTTCTATGTTTCATGATAAGATATAATATTCATCGTGGAATGTTATGTATACCTCGCACACGCGTCAAATGAATGTAAATGCGACACTTCCTTGCTAGGAAATGGCGTTTGCAGATGTCTACGTATCGTAGCAATAGAGTTCTAATGCTTCTTATATCTCAAGATCGAATCTCATATCTATGTTTCACGATAAGATATAATATTCATTGTGGAGTGATATGTATACCTCGTATTCACCTCAAAAGAATCTAAATGCGACACTTCCTTGCTAGGAAATAGCGTTTGCAGTAGTACACGTATCGTAGCAATAGAGATCTAATGCTTCTCAAAACGCGATATCGCATCTCATATATATGTTTCACGATAAGATATAATATTCATTGCGAAGTGTCATGTATACCTCGTATTCACTACAAATGAATGTAAATGCGACACTTCCTTGCTAGGAAATAGCGTTGGCAAATGTCTACGTATCGTAGCAATAGGGTTCTAACGATTCCTAAAACGCGATATCGCATCTGATTTATATGCTTCATGATAAGATATAATATTCATTGTGGAGTGTTTTGTATACCTCGTCTACACTTCCTAAGAATGTAAATGCGACACTTCCTTGCTTGGAAATAGCGTTTCATGATGTCTACGTATCGAAACAATACAGTTCTAATGCTTCGTAAAACGAGATGTCGCATCTCATTTCTAAGTTTCGTGATAGGATATAATATTCATTGCGAAGTGTCAGGAATACATCGCATACACTTCAAATGAATGTAAATGCGACACTTCCTTGCTAGGAAATAGCGTTCGCAGATGTCTACGTATCGAAGCAAAAGAGTTCTAATACTTCTTAAAACGAGATATCGAATCTCATTTCTATGTTTCATGATAAGATATAATATTCATTTCGAAGTTTCATGTATTCCTCGTATTCACTTCAAATGAATGTAAATGCGACACGTCGTTGCTAGGAAATAGCGTTTGCAGATTCCTACGTATCGTAGCAATAGAGTTGTAATGCTTCTTATATCGCGAGATCGCATCTCATTTCGATGTTTGATGATAACATATAATATTCATTGTGCAATGATATGTATACCTCGCATTCACTTCAAAAGAATGTAAATGCGACACGTCCTTGCTATGAAATAGCGTTTGTAGATGTCTACGTATCGTAGCAATAGAGTTCTAAAGCTTCTTAAAACGCGATATCACATCACATTTCTATGTTTAATGATAAGATATAATATTCATTGCGAAGTTTTCACGTATTCCTCGTATTCACTTCAAATGAATGTAAATGCGGCACTTCCTTCCTAGGAAATAGCGTTTGCAGATGTCTACGTATCGTAGCAAGCGTGTTATAATGCTACTTAAAACAAGATATAGCATCTCATTTCTATGTTTCATGAGAACATATAATATTCATTGCGAAGTATTATGTATACCTCGCATACACTTCAAATGAATGTAAATGTGACACTTCCTTGCTAGGAAATAACGTTTGCAGATGTCTACGTATCGTAGCAATAGAGTTCTAATGCTTCTTATATCGCGAGATCGCATCTCATATCTATGTTTCACGATAAGATATAATATTCATTGCGAAGTATTATGTATACCTCGCATACACTTCAAATGAATGTAAATGCGACAGTTCCTTGCTAGGAAGTACCGATTGCAGATGTCTACGTATCGAAGCATTAGAGTTCTAATGCTTCTTGCAACGGGATATCGCATCTCATTCCTATGTTTCATGATAAGATATAATATTAATTGCGAAGTGTCATGTATACCTCGCATTCACTTCAAAAGAATGTAAATGCGACACTTCCTTGCTAGGAAATAGCTTTTGCAGATGTTTACGTATCGTAGCAATAGGGTTCTAATGCTTCTTATATCGCAAGATCGAATCTCATATCTATGTTTCACGATAAGATATAATATTCATTGTGGATTGTTATGTATACCTCGTATTCACCTCAAAAGAATGTAAATGCGACACTTCCTTGCTAGGAAATAGCGTTTGCAGATTTCTGCGTATCGTAGCATTAGATTTCTGTTGCATCTCAAAACGCGATATCGCATTACATTTCTATGTTTCATGATAAGATATAATATTTATTGCGAAGTGTCACGTATACATCGCATACACTTCAAGTGAATGTAAATGCGACACTTCCTTGCTAGGAAGTAGCGTTTGCAGATGTCTACGTATCGAAGCAATAGAGTTCTAATGCTTCTTGAAATGGGATATCGAATCTCATTACTGTGTTTCATGATAAGATATAATATTCATTGCGAAGCTTCATGTATTCCTCGTATTCATCTCAAATGAACGTAATTGCGACACTTCCTTGCTAGGAAATAGCGTTTGCAGATGTCTACGTATCGTAGCAATAGAGTTCTAATGCTTCTTATATCGCAAGATCGAATCTCATATCTATGTTTCACGATAAGATATAATATTCATTGTGGAGTGTTATGTATACCTGGTATTCACCTCAAAAGAATGTAAATGCGACACTTCCTTGCTAGGAAATAGCGTTTGCAGATTTCTGCGTATCGTAGCTTTAGATTTCTGTTGCATCTCAAAACGCGATATCGCATTACATTTCTGTGTTTCATGATAAGATATAATATTTATTGCGAAGTGTCACGTATACATCGCATACACTACAAATGAATGTAAATGCGACACTTCCTTGCTGGGAAATAGCGATTGCAAATGTCTACGTATCGAAGTAATAGAGTTCTAATGCTTCTTGAAACGGGATATGTCATCTCATTTCTATGTTTCATGATAAGATATAATATTCATTGCGAAGTTTCATGTATTCCTCGTATTCACTTCAAATGAATGTAAATGCGACAATTCCTTGCTAGGAAATAGAGTTTGCAGATATCTACGTATCGAAGCAATAATGTTCTAATGCATCTTATATCGCGATATCGCATCTCATTTCTATGTTTCATGATGATATATAATATTCATTGTGCAATGTTATGTATACCTCGCATTCACTTCAAAAGAATGTAAATGCGACACTTCCTTGCTAGGAAATAGCGCTTGCAGATTTCTGCGTATCGTAGCATTAGATTTCTATTGCATCTCAAAACGCGATATCGCATCTCATTTCTATGTTTCATGACAACATATAATATTCATTGCGAAGTGTTATGTATACCTCGCATACACTTCAAATGAATGTAAATGCGACACTTCCTTGCTGGGAAATAGAGTTTGCAGATATCTACGTATCGAAGCAAAAAAGTTCTAATGCATCTTACATCGCGATATCGCATTTCATTTCCATGTTTCATAATAATGTATAATATTCATTGTGCAATGTTATTTATACCTCGCATTCACTTCAAAAGAATGTAAATGCGACACTTCCTGGCTAGGAAATAGCGTTTGCAGATTTCTGCGTATCGTAGCATTAGATTTCTGTTGCATCTCAAAACGCGATATCGCATATCATTTCTATGTTTCATGATAAGATATAATATTTATTGCGAAGTGTCACGTATACATCGCATACGCTACAAATGAATGTAAATGCGACACTTCCTTGCTAGGAAATAGCGTTTGCAGACGTCTACGTATCGAAGCAATAAATTTCTAATGCATCTTAAATCGTGATATCGCATCTCATTTCGATGTTTGATGATAACATATAATATTCATTGTGCAATGATATGTATACCTCGCATACACTTCAAATGAATGTAAATGCGACACTTCCTTCCTAGGAAATGGCGATTGCAGAAGTCTACGTATCGAAGCAATAGAGTTCTAATGCTTCTTGAAACGGGATATCGAATCTCATTACTGTGTTTCATGATAAGATATAATATTCATTGCGAAGTTTCAAGTATTCCTCGTATTCATTTCAAATGAATGTAATTGCGACACTTCCTTGCTAGGAAATAGCGTTTGTAGATGTCTACGTATCGTAGCAATAGAGTTCTAAAGCTTCTTAAAACGGGATATCGCATCTCATTTCTATGCTTCATGATAAGATTAAATATTCATTGCGAAGTTTCAGGTATTCCTCGTATACACTTCAAATGAATGTAAATGCGACACTTCCTTGCTAGGAAATAGAGTGTGCAGATGTCTACGTATCGTAGCAAGCGTGTTATAATGCTTCTTAAAACGAGATATCGCTTCACATTTCTATGTTTCATGACAACATATAATATTCAATGTGCAATGTTATGTATACCTCGCATTCACCTCAAAAGAATATAAATGCGACTCTTCCTTGCTAGGAAATAGCGATTGCAGATTTCTGCGTATCGTAGCATTAGATTTCTATTGCATCTCAAAACGCGATATCGCATCTCATTTCTATGTTTCATGACAACATATAATATTCATTGCGAAGTGTTATGTATACCTCGCATACACTTCAAATGAATGTAAATGCGACACTTCCTTGCTAGGAAATAGAGTTTGCAGATATCTACGTATCGAAGCAAAAAAGTTCTAATGCATCTTACATCGCGATATCGCATTTCATTTCCATGTTTCATGATAATGTATAATATTCATTGTGCAATGTTATTTATACCTCGCATTCACTTCAAAAGAATGTAAATGCGACACTTCCTGGCTAGGAAATAGCATTTGCAGATTTCTGCGTATCGTAGCTTTAGATTTCTGTTGCATCTCAAAACGCGATATCGCATTACATTTCTGTGTTTCATGATAAGATATAATATTTATTGCGAAGTGTCACGTATACATCGCATACACTACAAATGAATGTAAATGCGACACTTCCTTGCTAGGAAATAGAGTTTGCAGATGTCTACGTATCGTAGCAAGCGTGTTATAATGCTTCCTAAAACGAGATATCGCTTCTCATTTCCATGTTTCATGACAACATATAATATTCACTGCGAAGTGTTATGTATACCTCGCATACACTTCAAATGAATGTAAATGCGACACTTCCCTGCTAGGAAATAGCGTTTGCAGATGTCTACGTATCGAAGCAATAGAGTTCTAATGCTCCTTGAAACGGGATATTGCATCTCATTTCTATGTTTCATGATAAGATATAATATTAATTGCGAAGTGTCATGTATACCTTGTATTCACCTCAAAAGATTGGAATTGCGACAATTCCTTGCTAGGAAATAGCGCTTGCAGATGTCTGCGTATCGTAGTATTAGATTTGTATTGCATCTCAAAACGCGATATCGCATCTCATTTCTATGTTTCATGATAAGATATAATATATATTGCGATGTGTCACGTATACATCGCACACACTTCAAATGAATGTAATTGCGAAACTTCCTTGCTAGGAAATAGCGTTTGCAGATGTCTACGTATCGATGCAATAAAGTTCTAATGCATCATATATCGCGATATCGCATCTCATATCTATGTTTCATGATAATATATAATATTCATTGTGCAATGTTATGTATACCTCGCATTCACTTCAAAAGTATATAAAGGCGACACTTCCTTGCTAGGAAATAGCGTTTGCAGATGTCTCCGTATCGAAGCAATAGAGTTCAATTGCTTCTTAAATCGCTATATCGCTTTTCATTTCTATGTTTCCTAATAAGGTATAATATTCATTGCGAAGTGTCATGTATACCTCGTATTCACTTCAAATGAATGTAAATGCGACACTTCCTTGCTAGGAAATAGCGTTTGTAGTTATCTACGTATCGTCGCAATAGATTTCAAATTCTTCTTAAAACGCCATAGCGCATCACATTTCTATGTTTCATGATAAGATATAATATTCTTTGCGAAGTGTCATGTATACCTCGTATTCACATCAAAAGAATGTAAATGCGACACTTCCTTGCTAGGATATAGCGATGTCAGATGTCTACGTACCGAAACAATAGAGTTATAATGCTTCTTAAAACGCGATATCGCAGCTCATTTCTGTGTTTCATGATAAGATATAATATTCATTGCGGAGTGTCATGTATACCTCGTTTTCACTTTAAAAGAATGTAAATGCGACACTTCCTTGCTAAGAAGTAGCGCTTGCAGATGTCTAAGTATCGATGAAAAAGGGTTCTAACGCTTCCTAAATCGCGATATCGCATATCATTTCTATGTTGCATGATAAAATATAATATTCATTGCGAAGTGTCTTGTGTACCTCGCATACACTTCAAATGAATTTAAATGCCACACTTCATTGCTAGGAAATAGCGTTGGCAGATGTCTACCTATCGTAGCAATAGAGTTCTAATGCTCCTTAAATCGCGATATAGCATCTAATTTCTATGTTTCGTGATAAGGTATAATATTCATCGTGTTATGTATATCTCGCATACACTTTAAATGAATGTAAATGCGACACTTCCTTGCTAGGAAGTAGCGTTTGCAGATGCCTACGTATCGGAGCAATAGAGTTCTAATGCTTCTTAAATCGCCATATAGCATCACATTTCTATGTTTCATGATAAGATACATTATTCATTGTGGAGTGTTATGTATACCTCGTATTCACTTCAGATGAATGTATATAAGACACTTCCTTGCTAGGAAATTGCGTTTGCAGATGGCTACGTATCGAAGCAATAGTGTTCTAATGCTTCTTATATCGCCATATCGCATCTCATTTCTATGTTTCATGATAAGATATAATATTCATCGTGGAATGTTATGTATACCTCGCACACACGTCAAATGAATGTAAATGCGACACTTCCTTGCTAGGAAATGGCGTTTGCAGATGTCTACGTATCGTAGCAATAGAGTTCTAATGCTTCTTATATCTCAAGATCGAATCTCATATCTATGTTTCACGATAAGATATAATATTCATTGTGGAGTGATATGTATACCTCGTATTCACCTCAAAAGAATGTAAATGCGACACTTCCTTGCTAGGAAATAGCGTTTGCAGGAGTACACGTATCGTAGCAATAGAGATCTAATGCTTCTCAAAACGCGATATCGCATCTCATATATATGTTTCACGATAAGATATAATATTCATTGCGAAGTGTCATGTATACCTCGTATTCACTACAAATGAATGTAAATGCGACACTTCCTTGCTAGGAAATAGCGTTTGCAGATGTCTACGTATCGAAGCAATAGAGTTCTAATGCTTCTTGAAATGGGATATCGAATCTCATTACTGTGTTTCATGATAAGATATAATATTCATTGCGAAGTTTCATGTATTCCTCGTATTCATCTCAAATGAACGTAATTGCGACACTTCCTTGCTAGACAATAGCGTTTGCAGATGTCTACGTATCGTAGCAATAGAGTTCTAATGCTTCTTATATCGCAAGATCGAATCTCATATCTATGTTTCACGATAAGATATAATATTCATTGTGGAGTGTTATGTATACCTGGTATTCACCTCAAAAGAATGTAAATGCGACACTTCTTTGCTAGGAAATAGCGTTTGCAGATTTCTGCGTATCGTAGCATTAGATTTCTGTTGCATCTCAAAACGCGATATCGCATTACATTTCTGTGTTTCATGATAAGATATAATATTTATTGCGAAGTGTCACGTATACATCGCATACACTACAAATTAATGTAAATGCGACACTTCCTTGCTAGGAAATAGAGTTTGCAGATGTCTACGTATCGTAGCAAGCGTGTTATAATGCTTCTTAAAACGAGATATCGCTTCTCATTTCCATGTTTCATGACAACATATAATATTCACTGCGAAGTGTTATGTATACCTCGCATACACTTCAAATGAATGTAAATGCGACACTTCCTTGCTGGGAAATAGCGATTGCAAATGTCTACGTATCGAAGTAATAGAGTTCTAATGCTTCTTGAAACGGGATATGTCATCTCATTTCTATGTTTCATGATAAGATATAATATTCATTGCGAAGTTTCATGTATTCCTCGTATTCACTTCAAATGAATGTAAATGCGACAATTCCTTGCTAGGAAATAGAGTTTGCAGATATCTACGTATCGAAGCAATAATGTTCTAATGCATCTTATATCGCGATATCGCATCTCATTTCTATGTTTCATGATGATATATAATATTCATTGTGCAATGTTATGTATACCTCGCATTCACTTCAAAAGAATGTAAATGCGACACTTCCTTGCTAGGAAATAGCGTTTGCAGATTTCTGCGTATCGTAGCATTAGGTTTCTATTGCATCTCAAAACGCGATATCGCATCTCATTTCTATGTTTCATGACAACATATAATATTCATTGCGAAGTGTTATGTATACCTCGCATACACTTCAAATGAATGTAAATGCGACACTTCCTTGCTAGGAAATAGAGTTTGCAGATATCTACGTATCGAAGCAAAAAAGTTCTAATGCATCTTAAATCGCGATATCGCATTTCATTTCCATGTTTCATGATAATGTATAATATTCATTGTGCAATGTTATTTATACCTCGCATTCACTTCAAAAGAATGTAAATGCGACACTTGCTGGCTAGGAAATAGCGTTTGCAGATTTCTGCGTATCGTAGCATTAGATTTCTGTTGCATCTCAAAACGCGATATCGCATATCATTTCTATGTTTCATGATAAGATATAATATTTATTGCGAAGTGTCACGTATACATCGCATACGCTACAAATGAATGTAAATGCGACACTTCCTTGCTAGGAAATAGCGTTTGCAGACGTCTACGTGTCGAAGCAATAAATTTCTAATGCATCTTAAATCGTGATATCGCATCTCATTTCGATGTTTGATGATAACATATAATATTCATTGTGCAATGATATGTATACCTCGCATACACTTCAAATGAATGTAAATGCGACACTTCCTTCCTAGGAAATGGCGATTGCAGAAGTCTACGTATCGAAGCAATAGAGTTCTAATGCTTCTTGAAACGGGATATCGAATCTCATTACTGTGTTTCATGATAAGATATAATATTCATTGCGAAGTTTCATGTATTCCTCGTATTCATTTCAAATGAATGTAATTGCGACACTTCCTTGCTAGGAAATAGCGTTTGCAGATTTCTGCGTATCGTAGCATTAGATTTCTGTTGCATCTCAAAACGCGATATCGCATTACATTTCTATGTTTCATGATAAGATATAATATTTATTGCGAAGTGTCACGTATACATCGCATACACTTCAAGTGAATGTAAATGCGACACTTCCTTGCTAGGAAGTAGCGTTTGCAGATGTCTACGTATCGAAGCAATAGAGTTCTAATGCTTCTTGAAATGGGATATCGAATCTCATTACTGTGTTTCATGATAAGATATAATATTCATTGCGAAGTTTCATGTATTCCTCGTATTCATCTCAAATGAACGTAATTGCGACACTTCCTTGCTAGGAAATAGCGTTTGCAGATGTCTACGTATCGTAGCAATAGAGTTCTAATGCTTCTTATATCGCAAGATCGAATCTCATATCTATGTTTCACGATAAGATATAATATTCATTGTGGAGTGTTATGTATACCTGGTATTCACCTCAAAAGAATGTAAATGCGACACTTCCTTGCTAGGAAATAGCGTTTGCAGATTTCTGCGTATCGTAGCTTTAGATTTCTGTTGCATCTCAAAACGCGATATCGCATTACATTTCTGTGTTTCATGATAAGATATAATATTTATTGCGAAGTGTCACGTATACATCGCATACACTACAAATGAATGTAAATGCGACACTTCCTTGCTAGGAAATAGAGTTTGCAGATGTCTACGTATCGTGCCAATAGAGTTCTAATGCTTCTCAAAACGCGATATCGCATCTCATTTCTATATTTCATGATAAGATATAATATTAATTGCGAAGTGTCATGTATACCTCGCATTCACTTCAAAAGAATGTAAATGCGACACTTCCTTGCTGGGAAATAGCGATTGCAAATGTTTACGTATCGAAGTAATAGAGTTCTAATGCTTCTTGAAACGGGATATGTTATCTCATTTCTATGTTTCATGATAAGATATAATATTCATTGCGAAGTTTCATGTATTCCTCGTATTCACTTCAAATGAATGTAAATGCGACAATTCCTTGCTAGGAAATAGAGTTTGCAGATGTCTACGTATCGAAGCAATAAAGTTCTAATGCATCTTATACCGCGATATCGCATCTCATTTCTATGTATCATGATGATATATAATATTCATTGTGCAATGTTATGTATACCTCGCATTCACTTCAAAAGAATGTAAATGCGACACTTCCTTGCTAGGAAATAGAGTTTGCAGATATCTACGTATCGAAACAAAAAACTTCTAATGCATCTTACATCGCGATATCGCATTTCATTTCCATGTTTCATGATAATATATAATATTCATTGTGCAATGTTATTTATACCTCGCATTCACTTCAAAAGAATGTAAATGCGACACTTCCTTGCTAGGAAATAGCGTTTGCAGACGTCTACGTATCGAAGCAATAAATTTCTAATGCATCTTAAATCGTGATATCGCATCTCATTTCGATGTTTGATGATAACATATAATATTCATTGTGCAATGATATGTATACCTCGCATTCACTTCAAAAGAATGTAAATGCGACACTTCCTTGCTAGCAAATAACGTTTGCAGATGTCTACGTTTCGAAGCAATAGAGTTCCAATGCTTCTTGAAATGGGATATCGCATTTCACTTCTATGCTTCATGATAAGATATAATGTTAATTGCGAAGTGTCATGTATACCTCGCATTCACATCAAAGGAATGTAAATGCGACACTTCCTTCCTAGGAAGTAGCGATTGCAGATGTCTACGTATCGAAGCAATAGAGTTCTAATGCTTCTTGAAACGGGATATCGAATCTCATTACTGTGTTTCATGATAAGATATAATATTCATTGCGAAGTTTCATGTATTCCTCGTATTCATTTCAAATGAATGTAATTGCGACACTTCCTTGCTAGGAAATAGCGTTAGTAGATGTCTACGTATCGAAGCAACAGAGTTCTAATGCTTCTTGAAACGGGATTTCGCATCTCATTACTATGCTTCATGATAAGATTAAATATTCATTGCGAAGTTTCATGTATTCCTCGTATTCACTTCAAATGAATGTAAATGCGACACTTCCTTGCTAGGAAATAAAGTTTCCAGATGTCTAGGTATCGAAACAATAGAGTTCTAATGCTTCTTAAAACTAGATTTCATTTCGACGTTTCATGAGAAGATATAGTATTTATTGCGGAGTGTCATGTATACCTCGTATTCACTTCAAAAGAATGCAAATGCGACACTTCCTTTCTATTAAATGTCGTTCGCAGATATCTACGTTTCGCAGCAATAGGGTTCTAATGCTTTTTAAATCGCGATATCGCATCCCGTTTCCATGAATCATGATAAGATATAATACTCATTGCGAATTGTCATGTATACCTCGTACTCACTTCGATGGAATGTAAATGCAACACTTCCTTGCTAGGAAATAGCGTTTGCAGATGATTACGTATTGTAGCAGTAGAGTTCTAATGCTTCTTAAAACGCGATATCGCAGCTCATTTCGATGTTTCATGATGAGATATAATATTCATTGCGAAGTGTCATGTATACCTCGTATTCACTTGAAAGGAATGTAATTGCGACACTTCCTTCCTACGAAATAGCGTTTGCAGATGTCTGCGTATCGTAGCAATAGATTTCTAACGCTTCTTAAAGCGCGATATCGCTTCTCATTTCTATGTTTCATGATAAGATATAATATTCATTGCGAAGTATTATGTATTCCTCGCCTACACTTCAAAGGATGTAAATGCGACACTTCCTTGCTAGGAAATATCGTTTCCAGATGTCTACGTATCGAAGCAATAGAGTTCTAATGCTTCTTAAAACGAGATATCGCATCTCACTTCTATGATTCATGATAAGATATAATATTCATTGCGAAGTGTAATGTATACCTCGTATTCACTTCAAAAGAATGTCAATGCGACACTTCCTCGCTAGGAAATAGCGATTGCAGATGTCTCCCTATCGATGCAATTGATTTCTAATGCTTCTTAAATCGCGATAACGCACCTCATTTCTATGTTTTGTGATAAGGTATAATATTCAAATTGGAGTGTTGTTTACACTTCGTATTCACTTCAAAAGAATGTAAATGCGGCACAACCTTGCTAGGAAATAGTGTTTCCAGATATCTACGTATCGTAGCAATAGAGTTCTAATGCTTCTTAAAACTAGATGTCGCATTTCATTTCGACGTTTCATGAGAAGATATAGTATTTATTGCGAAGTTTCATGTATTCCTCGTATTTACTTCAAATGAATGTAAATGCGACACTTCCTTGCTAGGAAATAGAGTTTGCAGATGTCTACGTATCGTAGCAAGCGTGTTATATTGCTTCTTAAAACGAAATATCGCTTCTCATTTCTATGATTCATGACAACATATAATATTCATTGCGAAGTGTTATGTATACCTCGCATACACTTCAAATGAATGTAAATGCGACACTTCCTTGCTAGGAAATAGCGTTTGCAGATGTCTACGTATCGTAGCAATAGAGTTCTAATGCTTCTTATATCGCAAGATCGAATCACATATCTATGTTTCACGATAAGATATAATATTCATTGTGGAGTGTTATGTATACCTCGTATTCACCTCAAAAGAATGTAAATGCAACACTTCCTTGCTAGGAAATAGCGTTTGCAGATTTCTGCGTATCGTAGCATTAGATTTCTGTTGCATCTCAAAACGCGATATCGCATTACATTTCTGTGTTTCATGATAAGATATGATATTTATTGCGAAGTGTCACATATACATCGCATACACTTCAAATGAATGTAAATGCGACACTTCCTTGCTAGGAAATAGCGTTTGCAGATGTCTACGTATCGTGGCAATAGAGTTCTAATGCTTCTCAAAACGCGATATCGCATCTCATTTCTATATTTCATGATAAGATATAATATTAATTGCGAAGTGTCATGTATACCTCGCATTCACTTCAAAAGAATGTAAATGCGACACTTCCTTGCTTGGAAATAGCGTTTCATGATGTCTACGTATCGAAACAATACAGTTCTAATGCTTCGTAAAACGAGATGTCGCATCTCATTTCTAAGTTTCGTGATAGGATATAATATTCATTGCGAAGTGTCAGTAATACATCGCATACACTTCAAATGAATGTAAATGCGACAATTCCTTGCTAGGAAATAGAGTTTGCAGATGTCTACGTATCGAAGCAATAAAGTTCTAATGCATCTTATATCGCGATATCGCATCTCATTTCTATGTTTCATGATGATATATAATATTCATTGTGCAATGTTATGTATACCTCGCATTCACTTCAAAAGAATGTAAATGCGACACTTCCTTGCTAGGAAATAGCGTTTGCAGATTTCTGCGTATCGTAGCATTAGATTTCTATTGCATCTCAAAACGCAATATCGCATATCATTTCTATGTTTCATGATAAGATATAATATTTATTGCGAAGTGTTACGTATACATCGCATACACTACAAATGAATGTAAATGCGTCACTTCCTTGCTAGGAAATAGAGTTTGCAGATGTCTACGTATCGTAGCAAGCGCGTTATAATGCTTCTTAAAACGAGATATCGCTTCTCATTTCCATGTTTCATGACAACATATAATATTCATTGCGAAGTGTTATGTATACCTCGCATACACTTCAAATGAATGTAAATGCGACACTTCCTTGCTGGGAAATAGCGATTGCAAATGTCTACGTATCGAAGTAATAGAGTTCTAATGCTTCTTGAAACGGGATATGTCATCTCATTTTTATGTTTCATGATAAGATATAATATTCATTGCGAAGTTTCATGTATTCCTCGTATTCACTTCAAATGAATGTAAAGGCGACAATTCCTTGCTAGGAAATAGAGTTTGCAGATATCTACGTATCGAAGCAATAATGTTCTAATGCATCTTATATCGCGATAACGCATCTCATTTCTATGTTTCATGATGATATATAATATTCATTGTGCAATGTTATGTATACCTCGCATTCACTTGAAAAGAATGTAAATGCGACACTTCCTTGCTAGGAAATAGCGTTTGCAGATTTCTGCGTATCGTAGCATTAGATTTCTATTGCATCTCAAAACGCGATATCGCATCTCATTTCTATGTTTCATGACAACATATAATATTCATTGCGAAGTGTTATGTATACCTCGCATACACTTCAAATGAATGTAAATGCGACACTTCCTTGCTAGGAAATAGAGTTTGCAGATATCTACGTATCGAAGCAAAAAAGTTCTAATGCATCTTACATCGCGATATCGCATTTCATTTCCATGTTTCATGATAATATATAATATACATTGTGCAATGTTATTTAAACCTCGCATTCACTTCAAAAGAATGTAAATGCGACACTTCCTGGCTAGGAAATAGCGTTTGCAGATTTCTGCGTATCGTAGCATTAGATTTTTAGATATAATATTTATTGCGAAGTGTCACGTATACATCGCATACGCTACAAATGAATGTAAATGCGACACTTCCTTGCTAGGAAATAGCGTTTGCAGACGTCTACGTATCGAAGCAATAAATTTCTAATGCATCTTAAATCGTGATATCGCATCTCATTTCGATGTTTGATGATAACATATAATATTCATTGTGCAATGATATGTATACCTCGCATTCACTTCAAAAGAATGTAAATGCGACACTTCCTTGCTAGCAAATAACGTTTGCAGATGTCTACGTTTCGAAGCAATAGAGTTCCAGTGCTTCTTGAAATGGGATATCGCATTTCACTTCTATGCTTCATGATAAGATATAATGTTAATTGCGAAGTGTCATGTATACCTCGCATACACTTCAAATGAATGTAAATGCGACACTTCCTTCCTAGGAAATGGCGATTGCAGAAGTCTACGTATCGAAGCAATAGAGTTCTAATGCTTCTTGAAACGGGATATCGAATCTCATTACTGTGTTTCATGATAAGATTAAATATTCATTGCGAAGTTTCATGTATTCCTCGTATTCACTTCAAATGAATGTAAATGCGACACTTCCTTGCTAGGAAATAAAGTTTCCAGATGTCTAGGTATCGAAACAATAGAGTTCTAATGCTTCTTAAACTAGATTTCATTTTGACGTTTCATGAGAAGATATAGTATTTATTGCGCAGTGTCATGTATACCTCGTATTCACTTCAAAAGAATGTAAATGCGACACTTCCTTTCTATTAAATGTCGTTCGCAGATATCTACGTTTCGCAGCAATAGGGTTCTAATGCTTTTTAAATCGCGATATCGCATCCCGTTTCCATGTTTCATGATAAGATATAATACTCATTGCGAATTGTCATGTATACCTCGTACTCACTTCAATGGAATGTAAATGCAACACTTCCATGCTAGGAAATAGCGTTTGCAGATGATTACGTATTGTAGCAGTAGAGTTCTAATGCTTCTTAAAACGCGATATCGCAGCTCATTTCTATGTTTCATGATAAGATATAATATTCATTGCGATGTGTCATGTATACCTTGTATTCACTTCAAAAGAATGAAAATGCGACACTTCCTTTCTAGGAAATAACGTTTCCAGATGTCTACTTATCGAGGCAGCAGAGTTCTAATGCTTCTTAAAACAAGATATCGCAACTCATTTCTATGTTTCATGAGGAGACATAATATTCATTGCGAAGTGTTATGTATACCTCGCATACACTTCAAATGAATGTAAATGCAACACTTCCTTGCTAGGAAATAGCGTTTGCAGATGATTACGTATTGTAGCAGTAGAGTTCTAATGCTTCTTAAAGCGCGATATCGCTTCTCATTTCCATGTTTCATGCTAAGATGTAATATTCATTGCGAAGTGTTGTGTATTCCTCGCCTACACTTCAAAAGAATGTAAATGCGACACTTCCTTGCTAGGAAATATCGTTTCCAGATGTCTACGTATCGAAGCAATAGAGTTCTAATGCTTCTTGAAACAGGATATCGCATCTCATTCCTATGTTTCATGGTAAGATATATTATTCATTGCGAAGTGTTATGTATTTCCCGTCTATACTTCAAATGAATGTAAATAGGACACTTCCATTCTAGGACATTACGTTTCCAGATGTCTACGTATCGAAGCAATAGAGTTCTAATGTTTCTTATAGTGAGATAATGCATCTCATTTCTATGTTTCACGATAAAATATAATATACACTGCGAAGTGTCACGTATACCTCGCATACACTTCAAATGAATGTAAATGCCACACTTCCTCGCTGGCAAATAGCGTGTTGCAGATGTCTACTTATCGAAGCAATAGAGTTCTAGTGCATCTTAAAACTTGATATTGCATCACATTTCTATGTCTTATGATAAGATATAATATTCTTTGCGAAGTGTTATGTGTTCCTCGCCTACACTTCAATTGAATGTATATGCGACACTTCCTTTCTAGGAAAATACGTTTCCAGATGTCTACGTATCGAAGCAATAGAGTTCTAATGCCTCTTAAAACGCGATATCGCATCTCATTGCTACGTTGCATGATAAGATATAATATTCATAGCGAAGTGTCATGTATACCTCGCATAAACTTCAAATGAATGTAAATGCGACACCTCATTGCTAGGAAATAGCGTTTGCAGATGTCTACGTATCGAAGCAATAGGTTTCTATTGCTTCTCAAAACGCGATATCGCATCTCACTTCTATGTCTCATGATAAGATATAATATTCACTGGGAAGTGTTATGTATACCTCGTATTCACTTCAAAAGAATGTAAATGCGACATTTCATTGCTAGGAAGTAGTGTTTGCAGATGCCTACGTATAGGAGGAATAGAGTTCCAAACTTCTTAAATAGCAATATCGAATCTCATATCTATGCTTCATGATCAGATATAATATTCATTGCGAAGTGTCATGTATACCTCGTACTCACTTCAATGGAATGTAAATGCAACACTTCCTTGCTAGGAAATAGCGTTTGCAGATGATTACGTATTGTAGCAGTAGAGTTCTAATGCTTCTTAAAACGCGATATCGCAGCTCATTTCTATGTTTCATGATAAGATATAATATTCATTGCGATGTGTCATGTATACCTTGTATTCACTTCAAATGAATGAAAATGCGACACTTCCTTTCTAGGAAATAACGTTTCCAGATGTTTACGTATCGAAGCAGCAGGGTTCTAATGCTTCTTAAAACAAGATATCGCAACTCATTTCTATGTTTCATGATGAGATATAATATTCATTGCGAAGTGTCATGTATACCTCGTATTCACTTGAAAGGAATGTAACTGCGACACTTCCTTGCTACGAAATAGCGTTTACAGATGTCTGCGTATCGTAGCAATAGATTTCTAACGCTTCTTAAAGCGAGATATCGAATCTCATTTCTGTGTTTCATTATAAGGTATATTATTCATTGGGAAGTGTTATGTATTCCTCGTCCACACTTCAAATGAATGTAAATGCGACACTTCCTTGCCAGGAAATGCGTTTGCTGATGTCTACGTATCGTAGCAATAGAGTTCAAATGCTTCTTAAACCAAATATCGCATCTCATTTCTAGGTTTCATGATAAAATATAATATTCATTGCGAAGTGTCATGTATACCTCGTATTCACTACAAAAGAAGGTGAATGCGGCACTTAATTGCTAGGAAGTAGCGTTTGCAGATGTCTACGATTAGATGCAATAGTGTTCTAATGCTTCTTAAATCAAGATATAGCTTCTCATTTCTATGTTTCAGGATAAGATATAGTACTCATTGCGCAGTGTTATGTGTACCTCGTATTCAATACAAACGAATGTATATTTGACACTTCCGTGCTAGGAAATAGCGTTTGCAGATGTCTACGTATCGAAGCAATAGAGTTCTATAGCTTCTTAAAACGGGATGTCGCATCTCATTTACATGTTTCATGATTAGATATAATATTCATTGCGAAGTGTCATGTATACCTCGGATACAATTCAAGCGAATGTAAATGCGACACTTCCTTGCTAGGAAATAGCGTTTGCAGATTTATACGTATCGAAGCAATTGTGTTCTAATGCCTCTTAAAACGGGATATCGCATCTCATGTCTATGCTTCATTATAATATATAATCTTCATTGCGAAGTTACATGTATACCTCGCACACACTTCAAATGAATGTAAATGCGATTCTTCCTTGCTAGGATATAGCGTTGGCAGATGTCTACGTATGGAAGCAACAGAGTTCTAATGCTTCTTAAAACGAGATATCGCATCTCATTTCCACGTTTCATGATAAGATATAATATTCATTGCGATGTGTCATGTATACCTTGCATTCACTTCAAAAGAATGAAAATGCGACACTTCCTTTCTAGGAAATAACGTTTCCAGATTTCTACGTATCGAAGCAATAGAGTTCCAATGCATCTTAAATCGCGACATCGCATCTCACTTCTACGTTTGTTGACAAGATATAATATTCATTGTGCAGTGTTATGTATATCTCGTCTACACTTCAAATGAATGTACATGCGACACTTCCTTGCTTGGATATAGCGTTTGCACATGTCTACGTATCGTAGCAATAGAGTTCTAATGTTTCTTAAAACGATATATAGCATCTTATTTCTATGTTTTAGGATAATATATAATATTCATTGCGGATTGTCATGTATACTACGTATTCACTTCAAAAGAATTTAAATGCGACACTTCCTTGCTAGGAAGTAGCGTTTGCAGATGTCTACGTATCGAAGCAATAGAGTTCTAATGCTTCTTAAAACAAGATATCGCAACTCATTTCTATGTTTCATGATGAGATATAATATTCATTGCGAAGTGTCATGTATACCTCGTATTCACTTGAAGGGAATGTAATTGCGACGCATTCTCGCTACGAAATAGCGTTTCCAGATATCTACGTATCCTAGCAAAAGAGTTCTAATGCCTCTCAAAACGCGATATGGCATCTCATTTCTATGTCTCATGATAAGATATAATATTTACTGCGAAGTGTCCTGTGTACCTCGCATACGCTTCAAATGAATGTAAATGCGACACTTTCTTGATAGGAAATAGCGATGGCAGGTGTCTACGTATCGAAGCTACTGAGTTCTAGTGCTCCTTAAAACGAGGTATCGCATCTCATTTCTATGTTTTACGATAAGATATAATATTCATTGCGAAGTGTCGTTTATTCCTCGGATTCACTTCAGAAGAATGTAGATGCGACACTTCCTTGCTAGGAAATAGCGTTTGCAGATGTCTACGTACCGAAGCAATATGGTCCTAATGCTTCTTAAATCGTCATATAGCATCTAATTACTATGTTTCATGATAAGATATAATATTCATTGTCGAGTGTTATGTATACCTCGTATTCACTTCAAAAGATTGTAAATGCGACTCTCCCTTGCTAGGAAATAGCGTTTACAGATGTCTACGTATCATAGAAATGCAGATCTAATGCTTCTTAAAACGCGATATAGCATCTCATTTCTATGTTTCATGATAAGATATAATATACATTGCGAAGTGTCATGTATACCTCGCATACGCTTCAAATGAATGCAAATGCTACAAAAGAATGTAAATGCGACACTTCTTTGCTAGGAAATAGCGTTTCCATATGTCTACGTATCGAAACAATAGAGCTCTAATGCTTCTTAAAACGAGATGTCGCATCTCACTTCAATGTTTCATGAGAAGATATAATATTCATTGCGAAGTGTCATGTATACCTCGTATTCACTTTAGAAGAAAGTAAATGCGACACTTCCATGCTAGGAAATAGCGTTTGCAGATGTCTACGTATCGTAGCAATAAAGTTCTAATGCTTCTTAAAACGTGATATCGCACCTCACTTCTATGTTTCATGATAAGATATAATATTCATTGCGAAGTGTCATGTATACCTGGTATTCACTTTAAAAGAATGTAAATGCGACACTTCCTTGCTAGGAAATGGCGTTTGCAAATATCTACGTATCGTAGCAATAGAGTTCTAACGATTCTTAATTCGCTATATCGCATCTCATTTCTATGTTTCATGATAAGATATAATATACCTTGTGCAGTGGCATGTACACCTCGTATTCACCTCAAAAGAATGTAAATGCGACACTTCCTTGCTTAGAAATTGCGTTTGCAGATGTCTACGTATCGCACCAATAGAGTTCTAATGCTTTTTAAATTCCGACATCGCATCTCATTTCTATGTTTCATGATAAGATATAATATTCATTGTGGAGTGTTATGTATGAAGCGTATTTACTTCAACAGAATGTAAATGCGGCACTTCCTTGCTAGGAAATAGCGTTTGCAGATGTCTACGTATCATAGCAGTAGAGTTCTAATGCTTCTTAAATCGCGATATCGCATCTCATTTCTGTGTTTCATGATAAGATACAATATTCATTGTTCAGTGTTATGTACATCTCGTCTGCACTTCAAATGAATGTAAATGCGACACTTCCTTGCTAGTAAATAGCGTTTGGAGATGTCTACGTATCGAAGCAATAGAGTTCTGATGCTTCTTAAAACGCGATATCGCATCTCATTAGTATGTCTCACGATAAGATATAATATTCATTGCGAAGTGTCATTTATACCTCGTATTCACTTCTAAAGAAAGTAAACGCGACACTTCGATGCTAGGAAATAGCGTTTGCAGATGTCTACGTATCGTAGCAAGAGAGCTATAATGCTTCTTACACGAGATATCGCATCTCATTTCTATGTTTCATGATAAGATATAATATTCATTGGGAAGTGTTATGTATACCTCGCAAACACTTCAAATGAATGTAAATGCGACACTTCCATGCTAGGAAGTAGCATTTGCAAATGATTACGTATCGTAGCAATAGAGTACTAACGCTTCCTAAAACAAGATATCGCAGCTCATTTCTATGTTTCATGAGAAGACATAATATTCATTGCGAAGTGTCATGTACACCTCGTATTCACTTCAAAGGAATGTAAATGCGACACTTCCTCGCTAGGAAATAGCGTTTGCAGATGTCTACGTATCGAAACAAGGGAGTTCTAATGCTTCTAAAAACGCGATATCGCATCCCAATCCTATATTTCTTGATAGGATATAGTATTCATTGCGAAATGTCACTTGTACCTGGCAGACACTTCAAATGAATGTAAATGCGACACTTCCATGCTAGGTAATAGCGTTTGCAGATGTCTCCGTATTAAAGCAATAGATTTCTAATGCTTCTATAATCGCGATATCGCATTTTATTTCTATGTTTCGTTATAAGGTATAATATTCATTTTGGAGTGTTATGTATACCTCGTAATCACTTCAAACGAATGTAACTGCGACACTTCCTTCCGGGGAAGTAGCGTGTCCAGATGTCTACGTATCAAAACAAATGAGTCCTAATGCTTCTTAAAACGAGATGTCGCATCTCTTTTCTATGTTTCCTGATAAGATACAATATTCATTGCGAAGTGTCATGTACACCTCGTATTCACTTCAAAAGTATGTAAATGCGACACTTCCTTGCTAGGAAATAGCGTCTGCAGATGTCTACGTATCGTAGCAATAGAGTTCTAATGCTTCTTCAAACGCGATACAGCTTCTCAGTTATATGCTTCATGGTAAGATATAATATTCATTGTGGAGTGTTATGTATACCTCGTATTCACTTCAAAAGAATGTAAATGCGACACTTCCTTGCTAGGAAATAGCGTCTGCAGATGTCTACGTATAGTAGCATTAGAGTTCTATTGCTTCTTAAAACGCGAATCGATCCTCAATTATATGTTTCGTGATAAGATACAATATTCATTGTGGAGTGTTATGTATGTCTCGTCTACACTTCCTAAGAATGTAAATGCGACACTTCCTTGCTTGGAAATGGCATTTGCAGATATCTTCTTATCGAAGCAATAGAGTTCTAATGCTTCTTAAATCGGCATATCACATCTCATTTCTATGTTTCATGATAAGATGTAATATTCATTGTGCAGTGTTATGTATACCCCGTATTCACTTCTAAAGAATGTAAATACGACACTTCCTTGCTAGGAGATAGCGTTTGCAGGTGTCTACGTATCGTAGCAATTGAGTTCTAATGCTTCTTAAATCGCGATATCGCATCTCATTTCTGTGTTTCATGATAAGATACAATATTCATTGTTCAGTGTTATGTACATCTCGTCTGCACTTCAAATGAATGTAAATGCGACACTTCCTTGCTAGTAAATAGCGTTTGGAGATGTCTACGTATCGAAGCAATAGAGTTCTGATGCTTCTTAAAACGCGATATCGCATCTCATTAGTATGTCTCACGATAAGATATAATATTCATTGCGAAGTGTCATTTATACCTCGTATTCACTTCTAAAGAAAGTAAACGCGACACTTCGATGCTAGGAAATAGCGTTTGCAGATGTCTACGTATCGTAGCAAGAGAGCTATAATGCTTCTTACACGAGATATCGCATCTCATTTCTATGTTTCATGATAAGATATAATATTCATTGGGAAGTGTTATGTATACCTCGCAAACACTTCAAATGAATGTAAATGCGACACTTCCATGCTAGGAAGTAGCATTTGCAAATGATTACGTATCGTAGCAATAGAGTACTAACGCTTCCTAAAACAAGATATCGCAGCTCATTTCTATGTTTCATGAGAAGACATAATATTCATTGCGAAGTGTCATGTACACCTCGTATTCACTTCAAAGGAATGTAAATGCGACACTTCCTTGCTAGGAAATAGCGTTTGCAGATGTCTACGTATCGAAACAAGGGAGTTCTAATGCTTCTAAAAACGCGATATCGCATCCCATTCCTATATTTCTTGATAGGATATAGTATTCATTGCGAAATGTCACTTGTACCTGGCAGACACTTCAAATGAATGTAAATGCGACACTTCCATGCTAGGTAATAGCGTTTGCAGATGTCTCCGTATTAAAGCAATAGATTTCTAATGCTTCTATAATCGCGATATCGCATTTTATTTCTATGTTTCGTTATAAGGTATAATATTCATTTTGGAGTGTTATGTATACCTCGTAATCACTTCAAACGAATGTAACTGCGACACTTCCTTCCGGGGAAGTAGCGTGTCCAGATGTCTACGTATCAAAACAAATGAGTCCTAATGCTTCTTAAAACGAGATGTCGCATCTCTTTTCTATGTTTCCTGATAAGATACAATATTCATTGCGAAGTGTCATGTACACCTCGTATTCACTTCAAAAGTATGTAAATGCGACATTTCCATGCTAGGAAGTAGCGTTTGCAGATGACTACGTATCGTAGCAAAAGAGTTCTAATGCTTCATAAAACGGGATACCGCATCTCACTTCTATGTTTCATTGTAAGATAAAATAATCATTGCGAAGTGTCACTAATACCTCGCAAACACTTCAAACAAATGTAAATGCGACACTTCCTTGCTAGGAAATAGCGTTTGCAGATGTCTACGTATCGAAGAAATATTGTTCCATGCATCTTAAATCCCGATATCGCATATCATTTCTATGTTTCATGATTAGATATAATAATCATTGTGGAGTGTTAGGTATACCTCGTATTCACTTCGGAGGAATGTAAATGCGACACTTCCTTGCTGGGAAATAGCGTTTGCAGATGTCTACGTATCGCAGCAATAGAGTTCTAATGCTACTTAAAACGACATATCGCATCTCATTTCTATGTTTCATGATGAGATATAATATTCGTTGCGAAGTGTCATGTATACCTCGAATTCACTACAGAACAATGTAAATGCGACACTTCCTTGCTAGGAAATAGCGTTTGCAGATGTCTACGTATCGAAGCAATAGAGTTCTAATGCTTCTTAAGTCGCCATATCGCATCTCATTTCTATGTTTCATGATAAGATATAATATTCGTTGTGGAGTGTTATGTATACCTCGTATTCGCTTCAGAAGAATGTAAATGCGACACTTCCCTGCTAGGAAATAGCGTCTGCAGGTGTCTACGTATCGAAGCAATAGTGTTCTAATGCGTCTTAAAACCGGATATCGCATATCATTTCGATGTTTCATGATAAGATATAATATTCTTTATGGAGTGTTATGTATACCGCGTGTTCACTTCAAAAGAATGTAAATGCGACATTTCCATGCTAAGAAGTAGCGTTTGCAGATGACTACGTATCGTAGCAAAAGAGTTCTAATGCTTCATAAAACGGGATACCGCATCTCACTTCTATGTTTCATTGTAAGATAAAATAATCATTGCGAAGTGTCACTAATACCTCGCAAACACTTCAAACAAATGTAAATGCGACACTTCCTTGCTAGGAAATAGCGTTTGCAGATGTCTACGTATCGAAGAAATATTGTTCCATGCATCTTAAATCCCGATATCGCATATCATTTCTATGTTTCATGATTAGATATAATAATCATTGTGGAGTGTTAGGTATACCTCGTATTCACTTCGGAGGAATGTAAATGCGACACTTCCTTGCTGGGAAATAGCGTTTGCAGATGTCTACGTATCGCAGCAATAGAGTTCTAATGCTACTTAAAACGACATATCGCATCTCATTTCTATGTTTCATGATGAGATATAATATTCGTTGCGAAGTGTCATGTATACCTCGAATTCACTACAGAACAATGTAAATGCGACACTTCCTTGCTAGGAAATAGCGTTTGCAGATGTCTACGTATCGAAGCAATAGAGTTCTAATGCTTCTTAAGTCGCCATATCGCATCTCATTTCTATGTTTCATGATAAGATATAATATTCGTTGTGGAGTGTTATGTATACCTCGTATTCGCTTCAGAAGAATGTAAATGCGACACTTCCCTGCTAGGAAATAGCGTTTGCAGATGACTACGTATCGTAGCAAAAGAGTTCTAATGCTTCATAAAACGGGATACCGCATCTCACTTCTATGTTTCATTGTAAGATAAAATAATCATTGCGAAGTGTCACTAATACCTCGCAAACACTTCAAACAAATGTAAATGCGACACTTCCTTGCTAGGAAATAGCGTTTGCAGATGTCTACGTATCGCAGAAGCAGCGTTCTAATGCTTCTTAAAACGCGATATCGCATCTCATTCCTATGTTTCATGATAAGATATAATATTCATTGCGAAGTATCACGTATACCACATATTCACTTCAAAAGGAGGTAAATGCGACACTTCCTTACTAGGAAATTGCGTTTCCAGATATCTACGCATCGTAGCAAAAGGGTTCTTATGCTTCTTGAAACGCGATATTGCATATCATTTCTATGTTTCATGATAAGATATAATACACATTTCGAAATGTTACGAATACCTCATATACACTTCAAATGAATGAAAGTGCGAGACTTCCTTGCTAGGAAGTAGCGTTTGCAGTTGTCTAGGTATCGCAGCAATAGAGTTCTAATGCTTCTTAAAACGTGATATCGCATCTCAATTCTATGTTTCATGATAAGGTATAATATTCATTACGAAAGTGTTCTGTATTCCTCGTCTACACTTCAAATGAATGTATATGCGACACTACCTTGCTAGGAAATAGCGTTTCCAGATATCTACGCATCGAAGCAATAGAGTTCTAATGCTTCTTGAAATGCGATATCGCATCTCGTTTCGATGTTTCATGATAAGACATAATACTCATTTCGAAGTGTTACGCATACCTCGTATACACTTCAAATGAATGAAAGTGCGAGACTTCCTTGTTAGGAAGCAGCGCTCGCAGTTGTCTACATATCGAAGCAATAGAGTTCTAATGCTTCTTAAAACGTGACATCGCATCTCATTTCTATGTTTCATGATAAGGTATAATATTCATTGCGAAGTGTCATGTATACCTCGTATTCACTTCAAAAGAATGTAAATGCGACACTTCCTTGCTAGGAAGTAGCGTCTGCAGATGTCTACGTATCGTAGCAATAGTGTTCTAATGCTTCTTAAAACGCGATACCGCATCTCATTACTATGTTTCATATTATGATATAATACTCATTGCGAATTGTCATGTATAACACACATAGGCTTCAAATGAATGTAAATGCGACACAACCTTGCTGGGAAATAGCGTTACCAGATGTCTACGTATCGAGGCAATAGTGTTCTAATGCTTCTTAAATCGCCATACCGCATCTCATTTCTATGTCTCATGATTAGATATAATATTCATTGCGAAGTGTTATTTATTCCTCGTATTCCTTTCACAAGAATGTAAATGCAACCCTTCCTTGCGAGGAAATAGTGTTTGCAGGTGTCAACGTATCGATGCAATAGAGTTCTGATACTTCTTAAAACGCGATATAGCATCTCATTCCTATGTCTCATGATTGGATATAATATTCATTGCGAAGTGCTATGTATTTCTCGGCAACGCTTCAAATGAATGTAAATGCGACACTTCCTTGCTAGGAAATAGCGATTGCAGATGTCTATGTATCGTAGCAATAGAGTTCTAGAGCTTCTTAATACGCGTTATCGCGTCTCATTTCTATGTCTCGTGATAAGATATAATATTCATTGTGCAGTGTTATGTATGCCACGCCTACACTTCAAACGAATGTAAATGCGACACTTCCTTGCTAGGAAATAGCGTTTGCTGATGTCTGCGTATCGAAGCACTAGAGTTCTAATGCTTCTTAAATTGCGGCATTGCATCTCATTTCCATGTTTCGTGATAACATATAATATTCATTGTGTAGTGTTATGTACACCTCGTATTCATTTCAAAAGAATGTAAATGCGACACTTCCTTGCGAGGAAATAGTGTTTGCAGGTGTCTACGTATCGTAGCAATAGAGTTCTAATGCTTCTTAAAACGCGATATCGCATCTCCTTTCTATCTTTCATGATAAGGTATAATATTCATTGCCAAGTGTCATGTATACCTCGTATTCACATCAAAAGAATGTAAATGCGACACTTCCTTGCTAGGAAATAACGTTTGCAGATATCTACGTATCGTAGCAAGAGTTCTAATTCTTCTTAAAACGTGATAATGCATCTCACTTCTATGTTTCATGATAAGAGATAACATCCATTGCGAAGTTTCATGTATTCCTCGTATTCACTTCAAATGAATGTAAATGCGACACTTCCTTGCTAGAAAATAGCGTTTGCAGATGTCTACGTATCGAAGCAATAAAGTTCTAATGCATCTTATATCGCGACATCGCATCTCATTTCTATGATGCATGATAATATATAATATTCATTGTGCAATGTTATGTATACCTCGCATTCACTTCAAAAGACTATAAATGCGACACTTCCTTGCTAGAAAATAGCGATTGCAGATGTCTACGTATCGAAGCAATAGCGTTCTAATGCTTCCTGGAACGGGATATCGCATCTCATTTCTATGTTTCATGATAAGATATAATATTAATTGCGAAGTGTCATGTATACCTTGTATTCACTTCAGAAGAATGTAAATGCGACATTTCCTTGCTAGGAAATAACGTTTGCAGATGTCTACGTATCGTAGCAATAGAGTTCCAATGCTTCTTAAAGCGCGATATCACATCACATTTCTATGTTTCACGATGAGATATAATATTCATTGTGGAGTGTTATTTATACCTCGTATTCACCTCAAAAGAATGTAAATGCGACACTTCCTTGCTAGGAAATAGCGTTTGCAGATGTCTACGTATCGCAGAAGCAGCGTTCTAATGCTTCTTAAAACGCGATATTGCATCTCATTCCTATGTTTCATGATAAGATATAATATTCATTGCGAAGTGTCATATATTCCTCGTATTCACTTCAAATGAATGTAAGTGCGACACTTCCATGCTAGGAAATAGCGTTTGCAGATGTCTACGTATGGTAGCAATAGGGTTCTATTGCTTCTTAAATCGCAATATCGCATCACATTTCTACGTTTCACGATAAGATATAATATTTATTGTGGTGTGTTATGTATACCTCATATTCACTTCAAAAGAATGTAAGTGCGACACTTCCTTCCTAGGAAATAGCGTTTCCAGATGTCTACGTATAGAAACAATGGAGTTCTAATTCTTCTTAAAACGCGATATCGCATCTCATTTCTATGTTTCATGATAAGATACAATATTCATTGCGAAGTGTCATGTATACCTCGTACTCACTTCAAAACAATGTAAATGCGACACTTCGATGCTAGGAAATAGCGTTTGCAGATGTCTACGTTTCGAAGCAATAGATTTCTAATGCTTCTAAAATCACGATATCGCATCTCGTTACTATGTTTCATGATAAGATATAATATTCATTGTGCAGTGTTATGTATATCTCGTCTACACTTCAAAAGAATGTAAATGCGACACTTCCTTGCTAGGAAATAGCGTCTGCAGATGTCTACGTATCGTAGCAATAGCGTTCTATTTCTTCTTAAGACGCGACATCGCATCTCATTTCTATGTTTCATGTAAAGACACAACATTAATTGCCAAGTGTCATGTATACCTCGTATTCACTTCAAAAGAATGTACATGCTACACATCCTTGCTTGGAAATAGCGTTTGCAGATGTCTACGTATCGAAGCAATAGTGTTCTATTGCTGCTTAAATCGCGATATCGCATCTCATTTCTATGTTTCATGATAAGATATAATATTCATTGTGCAGTGTTATGTATACCTCGTATTCGCTTCAGAAGAATGTAAATGTGACACTTCCTTGATAGGAAATAGCGTTTGCAGATGTCTACGTATCGTAGCATCAGAGTTCTAATGCTTCTTAATTCGCGATATCCCATCTCATTTCTATGTTTCATGATAAGATATAATACTCATTTCGAAGTGTTACGCATACCTCATAAACACTTCAAATGAATGAAAGTGCTAGATTTCCTTGCTAGAAAGCAGCGCTTGCAGTTGTCTACGTATCGAAGCAATAGAGTTCTGATGCTTCTTAATACGCGATATCGCATCTTATTTCTATGTTTCATGATATGATATAATATTCACTGCGAAGTGTCATGTATACCTCGCACACTCTTCAAATGAATGTAAACCCGACACTTCCTTGCTAGGAAATGGCGTTTCCAGATGTTTACGCATCGAAGCAATAGAGTTCTGATGCTTCTGAAAACGCGCTATCGCATCTCATTTGTATGTTTCATGATAAGATATGATGTTCATTACGAAGTGTTATGTATTCCTCGTCTACACTTCAAATGAATGTAAATGCGACACTTCCTTGCTAGGAAATAGCGTTTCCAGATGTCTACGGAACGAAGCAATAGAGTTCTAATGCTTCTTGATACGCGATATCGCATCTCATTTCTATGATTCAGGATGAGATATGATACTCATTGCGCAGTGTTACGCATTCCTCGTGTACACTTCAAATGAATGAAAGTGCGAGACTTCCTTGCTAGGAAGTAGCGTTTGCTGTTGTCTACGTATCGAAGCAATGGTGTTCTGATGCTTCTTAAAACGCGATATCGCATCTCATTTCTATGTTTCATGATAAGATATAATATTCATGGCGAAGTGTCACGTATACCACGTATTCACTTCAAAAGGAGGTAAATGCGACACTTCCTTACTAGGAAATTGCGTTTCCAGATATCTACGCATCGTAGCAAAAGGGTTCTTATGCTGCTTGAAACGCGATATTGCATATCATTTCTATGTTTCATGATAAGATATAATACACATTTCGAAATGTTACGAATACCTCATATACACTTCAAATGAATGAAAGTGCGAGACTTCCTTGCTAGGAAGTAGCGTTTGCAGTTGTCTAGGTATCGCAGCAATAGAGTTCTAATGCTTCTTAAAACGTGATATCGCATCTCAATTCTATGTTTCATGATAAGGTATAATATTCATTACGAAGTGTTCTGTATTCCCCGTCTACACTTCAAATGAATGTATATGCGACACTACCTTGCTAGGAAATAGCGTTTCCAGATATCTACGCATCGAAGCAATAGAGTTCTAATGCTTCTTGAAATGCGATATCGCATCTCATTTCTATGTTTCATGATAAGATATAATACTCATTTCGAAGTGTTACGCATACCTCGTATACACTTCAAATGAATGAAAGTGCGAGACTTCCTTGCTAGGAAGCAGCGCTCGCAGTTGTCTACATATCGAAGCAATAGAGTTCTAATGCTTCTTAAAACGTGACATCGCATCTCATTTCTATGTTTCATGATAAGGTATAATATTCATTGCGAAGTGTCATGTATACCTCGTATTCACTTCAAAAGAATGTAAATGCGACACTTCCTTGCTAGGAAGTAGCGTCTGCAGATGTCTACGTATCGTAGCAATAGTGTTCTAATGCTTCTTAAAACGCGATACCGCATCTCATTACTATGTTTCATATTATGATATAATACTCATTGCGAATTGTCATGTATAACACACATAGGCTTCAAATGAATGTAAATGCGACACAACCTTGCTGGGAAATAGCGTTACCAGATGTCTACGTATCGAGGCAATAGTGTTCTAATGCTTCTTAAATCGCCATACCGCATCTCATTTCTATGTCTCATGATTAGATATAATATTCATTGCGAAGTGTTATTTATACCTCGTATTCCTTTCACAAGAATGTAAATGCAACCCTTCCTTGCGAGGAAATAGTGTTTGCAGGTGTCTAGGTATCGATGCAATAGAGTTCTGATACTTCTTAAAACGCGATATAGCATCTCATTCCTATGTCTCATGATTGGATATAATATTCATTGCGAAGTGCTATGTATTTCTCGGCAACGCTTCAAATGAATGTAAATGCGACACTTCCTTGCTAGGAAATAGCGATTGCAGATGTCTATGTATCGTAGCAATAGAGTTCTAGAGCTTCTTAATACGCGTTATCGCGTCTCATTTCTATGTCTCGTGATAAGATATAATATTCATTGTGCAGTGTTATGTATGCCACGCCTACACTCCAAACGAATGTAAATGCGACACTTCCTTGCTAGGAAATAGCGTTTGCTGATGTCTGCGTATCGAAGCACTAGAGTTCTAATGCTTCTTAAATTGCGGCATTGCATCTCATTTCCATGTTTCGTGATAACATATAATATTCATTGTGTAGTGTTATGTACACCTCGTATTCATTTCAAAAGAATGTAAATGCGACACTTCCTTGCGAGGAAATAGTGTTTGCAGGTGTCTACGTATCGTAGCAATAGAGTTCTAATGCTTCTTAAAACGCGATATCGCATCTCCTTTCTATCTTTCATGATAAGGTATAATATTCATTGCTAAGTGTCATGTATACCTCGTATTCACATCAAAAGAATGTAAATGCGACACTTCCTTGCTAGGAAATAACGTTTGCAGATATCTACGTATCGTAGCAAGAGTTCTAATTCTTCTTAAAACGTGATAATGCATCTCACTTCTATGTTTCATGATAAGAGATAACATCCATTGCGAAGTTTCATGTATTCCTCGTATTCACTTCAAATGAATGTAAATGCGACACTTCCTTGCTAGGAAATAGCGTTTGCAGATGTCTACGTATCGAAGCAATAAAGTTCTAATGCATCTTATATCGCGATATCGCATCTCATTTCTATGATGCATGATAATATATAATATTCATTGTGCAATGTTATGTATACCTCGCATTCACTTCAAAAGACTATAAATGCGACACTTCCTTGCTAGGAAATAGCGATTGCAGATGTCTACGTATCGAAGCAATAGCGTTCTAATGCTTCCTGGAACGGGATATCGCATCTCATTTCTATGTTTCATGATAAGATATAATATTAATTGCGAAGTGTCATGTATACCTTGTATTCACTTCAGAAGAATGTAAATGCGACATTTCCTTGCTAGGAAATAACGTTTGCAGATGTCTACGTATCGTAGCAATAGAGTTCCAATGCTTCTTAATGCGCGATAACACATCACATTTCTATGTTTCACGATGAGATATAATATTCATTGTGGAGTGTTATTTATACCTCGTATTCACCTCAAAAGAATGTAAATGCGACACTTCCTTGCTAGGAAATAGCGTTTGCAGATTTCTGCTTATCGTATTATTAGATTTCTATTGCATCTCAAAACGCGATATCGCATCTCATTTCTATGTTTCATGATAAGATATAATATACATAGTGCACTGTTATGTATACCTCGTATTTACTTCAAAAGAATGTAAATGCGACATTTCCTTGCTAGGAAATAGCGTTGGCAGATGTCTACGTATTGTAGCATTGGAATTCTAATGCTCCTCAAAACGCGATATCGCATCTCATTTCCATGTTTCATGGTTAGATATAATATTAATTGCGAAGTGTCATGTGTACCTCGTATTCACTTAAAAAGAATGTAAATGCGACACTTCCTTCCTAGGATATAGCGTTTGCAGATGTCTACGTATCGTAGCAATAGAGTTCGAATGCTTCTTAAAACGCGATGTCGCATTACATTTCTATGTTTCACGATAAGATATAATATTCAATGCGAAGATTCACTTATACCTCGCATGCACTTCAAATGAACGTAAATGCGACACTTCCTTGCTAGGAAATAGCGTTTGCTGATGTCTACGTATCGAAGCAAAAGAGTTCTAATACGTCTTAAAACGAGATATCGCATCTCATTTCTATGTTTCATGATAACATATAATATTCATTGCCAAGTGGCATGTATACCTCGCATACACCTCAAATGAATGTAAATGCGACACTTCCTTGCTAGGAAATAGCGCCTGCAGATATCTACGTATCGTAGCAATAGAGTTCTAATTCTTCTTAAAACGCGATATCGCATCTCATTTGTATGTTTCATGATAAGGTACAATATTGATTGCGAAGTGTCATGTATACCTCGCATTCATTTCAAAACAATGTAAATGCGACACTTGCTTGCTAGGAAATAGCGCTTGCAGATGTCTCCGTATCGAAGCAATAGTGTTCTAATGCTTCTTAAAACTTGATATCGCATCTCATTTCTATGTTTCACAGTAAGATATAATATTCATTGCGAAGTGTCATGTATACCTCGTATCCACTTCAAAGGAATGTAAATGCGACACTTCCTTGCTAGGAAATAGCGTTTGCAGATGTCTACGTATCGTAGCATTAGAATTCTTATATTTCCCAAAACACGATATCGCATCTCATTTCTATATTTCATGATAAGATATAATATTCATACCGAAGTGTCACTTATATCTCACATACACTAAAAAAGAAAGTAAATGCGACACATACTTGCTAGGAAATAGCGTTCGCAGATGTCTACGTATCGAAGCAACAGAGTTCTAATGTTTCTTAAAACGCGACATCGCATCTCATTTCTATGTTTCATGATAAGATATAACATTCATTGCGAATTGTCATGTATACCTCGTATTCACTTCAAAAGAATGTAAATGCGACACTTCCTCGCTAGGAAATAGCGTTTGCAGATGTCTCCGTATCGAAGCAATAGGGTCTAATGCTTCATAAAACGAGATGTCGCATCTGATTTCTATGTTTCATGATAAGATATAATATTAATTGCGAAGTATCGTGTATTCTTCGTATTCACTTCAAAAGAATGTAAATGCGACTCTTCCCTGCTATTAAATAGCGTTTCAAAATGTCTACGCACCGTAGCAATAGAGTTCTAAAGCTTCTAAAAACAAGATATCGCATCTCATTTCTATGTTTCATGATAAGATATAATATTCATTGCGAAGAGTCATGAATACCTCGTATTCACATCAAAAGAATGTAAATGCGACACTTCCTTGCTAGGGAATAGCGTTTCCACATGTCCACGTATCGAAACAATAGAGCTCTAATGCTTCTTAAAACGAGATGTCGCATCTCACTTCTATGTTTCATGATGAGATATAATAATCATTGCGAATTGTCAGTTATACCTCGCATACACTTCAAATGAATGTAAATGCGTCACTTACTTGCTAGGAAATAGCACTTGTAGATGTCTACGTATCGAAGGAATAGAGTTCTAGTGCTTTTTAAAACGCGATATCGCATCTCAATTCAATGTTTCATGTTAAGATATAATATTCATTACGAAGTGTTATGTGTTCCTCGCATACACTTCAAATGAATGTAAATGCGACACTTCCTTGCTAGGAAATAGCGTTTGTAAATGTCTACGTATCGAAGGAATAGAGTTCTAGTGCTTTTTAAAACGCGATATCGCATTTCAATTCAATGTTCCATGTTAAGATATAATATTCATTACGAATTGTTATGTGTTCCTCGCATACACTTCAAATGAATGTAAATGCGACACTTCCTTCCTTGGAAATAGCGTTTGCAGATATCTCCGTATCGAAGCAATAGTTTTCTAATGCTTCTTATATCGTGATATCGCATCTCATTCCTATACTTCATGACATGATATAATATTCATTGTGAAGTGTTATGTATACCTCGTATTCACTTCAAAAGAATGTAAGTGCGACTCTTCCTTGCTATTAAATAGCTTTTGCAGATGTCTACGTGTCGTAGCAACAGAATTCTAATGCTTTTTTGTTAGCGATATAGCACCTCATTTCTATGTTTCATGATAAGGTATAATATTCATTGTGGATTGTTATGTATACCTCGTATTCACTTCAAAAGAATGTAAGTGCGACTCTTCCTTGCTATTAAATAGCTTTTGCAGATGTCTACGTGTCGTAGCAACAGAATTCTAATGCTTTTTTGTTAGCGATATAGCACCTCATTTCTAAGTTTCATGATAAGGTATAATATTCATTGTGGATTGTTATGTATACCTCGTATTCACTTCAAAAGAATGTAAGTGCGACTCTTCCTTGCTATTAAATAGCTCTTGCAGATGTCTACGTGTCGTAGTAACAGAATTCTAATGCTTTTTTGTTAGCGATATAGCACCTCATTTCTATGTTTTATGATAAGATATAATAGTCATTGTGCAGTGTTATGTATACCTCGTATTCACCTCAATAGAATGTAAATGCGACACTACCTTGCTAGGAAATAGCGTTTCCAGATATCTACGCATCGAAGCAATAGAGTTCTAATGCTTCTTGAAATGCGATATCGCATCTCGTTTCGATGTTTCATGATAAGACATAATACTCATTTCGAAGTGTTACGCATACCTCGTATACACTTCAAATGAATGAAAGTGCGAGACTTCCTTGTTAGGAAGCAGCGCTCGCAGTTGTCTACATATCGAAGCAATAGAGTTCTAATGCTTCTTAAAACGTGACATCGCATCTCATTTCTATGTTTCATGATAAGGTATAATATTCATTGCGAAGTGTCATGTATACCTCGTATTCACTTCAAAAGAATGTAAATGCGACACTTCCTTGCTAGGAAGTAGCGTCTGCAGATGTCTACGTATCGTAGCAATAGTGTTCTAATGCTTCTTAAAACGCGATACCGCATCTCATTACTATGTTTCATATTATGATATAATACTCATTGCGAATTGTCATGTATAACACACATAGGCTTCAAATGAATGTAAATGCGACACAACCTTGCTGGGAAATAGCGTTACCAGATGTCTACGTATCGAGGCAATAGTGTTCTAATGCTTCTTAAATCGCCATACCGCATCTCATTTCTATGTCTCATGATTAGATATAATATTCATTGCGAAGTGTTATTTATTCCTCGTATTCCTTTCACAAGAATGTAAATGCAACCCTTCCTTGCGAGGAAATAGTGTTTGCAGGTGTCAACGTATCGATGCAATAGAGTTCTGATACTTCTTAAAACGCGATATAGCATCTCATTCCTATGTCTCATGATTGGATATAATATTCATTGCGAAGTGCTATGTATTTCTCGGCAACGCTTCAAATGAATGTAAATGCGACACTTCCTTGCTAGGAAATAGCGATTGCAGATGTCTATGTATCGTAGCAATAGAGTTCTAGAGCTTCTTAATACGCGTTATCGCGTCTCATTTCTATGTCTCGTGATAAGATATAATATTCATTGTGCAGTGTTATGTATGCCACGCCTACACTTCAAACGAATGTAAATGCGACACTTCCTTGCTAGGAAATAGCGTTTGCTGATGTCTGCGTATCGAAGCACTAGAGTTCTAATGCTTCTTAAATTGCGGCATTGCATCTCATTTCCATGTTTCGTGATAACATATAATATTCATTGTGTAGTGTTATGTACACCTCGTATTCATTTCAAAAGAATGTAAATGCGACACTTCCTTGCGAGGAAATAGTGTTTGCAGGTGTCTACGTATCGTAGCAATAGAGTTCTAATGCTTCTTAAAACGCGATATCGCATCTCCTTTCTATCTTTCATGATAAGGTATAATATTCATTGCCAAGTGTCATGTATACCTCGTATTCACATCAAAAGAATGTAAATGCGACACTTCCTTGCTAGGAAATAACGTTTGCAGATATCTACGTATCGTAGCAAGAGTTCTAATTCTTCTTAAAACGTGATAATGCATCTCACTTCTATGTTTCATGATAAGAGATAACATCCATTGCGAAGTTTCATGTATTCCTCGTATTCACTTCAAATGAATGTAAATGCGACACTTCCTTGCTAGGAAATAGCGTTTGCAGATGTCTACGTATCGAAGCAATAAAGTTCTAATGCATCTTATATCGCGACATCGCATCTCATTTCTATGATGCATGATAATATATAATATTCATTGTGCAATGTTATGTATACCTCGCATTCACTTCAAAAGACTATAAATGCGACACTTCCTTGCTAGAAAATAGCGATTGCAGATGTCTACGTATCGAAGCAATAGCGTTCTAATGCTTCCTGGAACGGGATATCGCATCTCATTTCTATGTTTCATGATAAGATATAATATTAATTGCGAAGTGTCATGTATACCTTGTATTCACTTCAGAAGAATGTAAATGCGACATTTCCTTGCTAGGAAATAACGTTTGCAGATGTCTACGTATCGTAGCAATAGAGTTCCAATGCTTCTTAAAGCGCGATATCACATCACATTTCTATGTTTCACGATGAGATATAATATTCATTGTGGAGTGTTATTTATACCTCGTATTCACCTCAAAAGAATGTAAATGCGACACTTCCTTGCTAGGAAATAGCGTTTGCAGATGTCTACGTATCGCAGAAGCAGCGTTCTAATGCTTCTTAAAACGCGATATTGCATCTCATTCCTATGTTTCATGATAAGATATAATATTCATTGCGAAGTGTCATATATTCCTCGTATTCACTTCAAATGAATGTAAGTGCGACACTTCCATGCTAGGAAATAGCGTTTGCAGATGTCTACGTATGGTAGCAATAGGGTTCTATTGCTTCTTAAATCGCAATATCGCATCACATTTCTACGTTTCACGATAAGATATAATATTTATTGTGGTGTGTTATGTATACCTCATATTCACTTCAAAAGAATGTAAGTGCGACACTTCCTTCCTAGGAAATAGCGTTTCCAGATGTCTACGTATAGAAACAATGGAGTTCTAATTCTTCTTAAAACGCGATATCGCATCTCATTTCTATGTTTCATGATAAGATACAATATTCATTGCGAAGTGTCATGTATACCTCGTACTCACTTCAAAACAATGTAAATGCGACACTTCGATGCTAGGAAATAGCGTTTGCAGATGTCTACGTTTCGAAGCAATAGATTTCTAATGCTTCTAAAATCACGATATCGCATCTCGTTACTATGTTTCATGATAAGATATAATATTCATTGTGCAGTGTTATGTATATCTCGTCTACACTTCAAAAGAATGTAAATGCGACACTTCCTTGCTAGGAAATAGCGTCTGCAGATGTCTACGTATCGTAGCAATAGCGTTCTATTTCTTCTTAAGACGCGACATCGCATCTCATTTCTATGTTTCATGTAAAGACACAACATTAATTGCCAAGTGTCATGTATACCTCGTATTCACTTCAAAAGAATGTACATGCTACACATCCTTGCTTGGAAATAGCGTTTGCAGATGTCTACGTATCGAAGCAATAGTGTTCTATTGCTGCTTAAATCGCGATATCGCATCTCATTTCTATGTTTCATGATAAGATATAATATTCATTGTGCAGTGTTATGTATACCTCGTATTCGCTTCAGAAGAATGTAAATGTGACACTTCCTTGATAGGAAATAGCGTTTGCAGATGTCTACGTATCGTAGCATCAGAGTTCTAATGCTTCTTAATTCGCGATATCCCATCTCATTTCTATGTTTCATGATAAGATATAATACTCATTTCGAAGTGTTACGCATACCTCATAAACACTTCAAATGAATGAAAGTGCTAGATTTCCTTGCTAGAAAGCAGCGCTTGCAGTTGTCTACGTATCGAAGCAATAGAGTTCTGATGCTTCTTAATACGCGATATCGCATCTTATTTCTATGTTTCATGATATGATATAATATTCACTGCGAAGTGTCATGTATACCTCGCACACTCTTCAAATGAATGTAAACCCGACACTTCCTTGCTAGGAAATGGCGTTTCCAGATGTTTACGCATCGAAGCAATAGAGTTCTGATGCTTCTGAAAACGCGCTATCGCATCTCATTTGTATGTTTCATGATAAGATATGATGTTCATTACGAAGTGTTATGTATTCCTCGTCTACACTTCAAATGAATGTAAATGCGACACTTCCTTGCTAGGAAATAGCGTTTCCAGATGTCTACGGAACGAAGCAATAGAGTTCTAATGCTTCTTGATACGCGATATCGCATCTCATTTCTATGATTCAGGATGAGATATGATACTCATTGCGCAGTGTTACGCATTCCTCGTGTACACTTCAAATGAATGAAAGTGCGAGACTTCCTTGCTAGGAAGTAGCGTTTGCTGTTGTCTACGTATCGAAGCAATGGTGTTCTGATGCTTCTTAAAACGCGATATCGCATCTCATTTCTATGTTTCATGATAAGATATAATATTCATGGCGAAGTGTCACGTATACCACGTATTCACTTCAAAAGGAGGTAAATGCGACACTTCCTTACTAGGAAATTGCGTTTCCAGATATCTACGCATCGTAGCAAAAGGGTTCTTATGCTGCTTGAAACGCGATATTGCATATCATTTCTATGTTTCATGATAAGATATAATACACATTTCGAAATGTTACGAATACCTCATATACACTTCAAATGAATGAAAGTGCGAGACTTCCTTGCTAGGAAGTAGCGTTTGCAGTTGTCTAGGTATCGCAGCAATAGAGTTCTAATGCTTCTTAAAACGTGATATCGCATCTCAATTCTATGTTTCATGATAAGGTATAATATTCATTACGAAGTGTTCTGTATTCCCCGTCTACACTTCAAATGAATGTATATGCGACACTACCTTGCTAGGAAATAGCGTTTCCAGATATCTACGCATCGAAGCAATAGAGTTCTAATGCTTCTTGAAATGCGATATCGCATCTCATTTCTATGTTTCATGATAAGATATAATACTCATTTCGAAGTGTTACGCATACCTCGTATACACTTCAAATGAATGAAAGTGCGAGACTTCCTTGCTAGGAAGCAGCGCTCGCAGTTGTCTACATATCGAAGCAATAGAGTTCTAATGCTTCTTAAAACGTGACATCGCATCTCATTTCTATGTTTCATGATAAGGTATAATATTCATTGCGAAGTGTCATGTATACCTCGTATTCACTTCAAAAGAATGTAAATGCGACACTTCCTTGCTAGGAAGTAGCGTCTGCAGATGTCTACGTATCGTAGCAATAGTGTTCTAATGCTTCTTAAAACGCGATACCGCATCTCATTACTATGTTTCATATTATGATATAATACTCATTGCGAATTGTCATGTATAACACACATAGGCTTCAAATGAATGTAAATGCGACACAACCTTGCTGGGAAATAGCGTTACCAGATGTCTACGTATCGAGGCAATAGTGTTCTAATGCTTCTTAAATCGCCATACCGCATCTCATTTCTATGTCTCATGATTAGATATAATATTCATTGCGAAGTGTTATTTATACCTCGTATTCCTTTCACAAGAATGTAAATGCAACCCTTCCTTGCGAGGAAATAGTGTTTGCAGGTGTCTAGGTATCGATGCAATAGAGTTCTGATACTTCTTAAAACGCGATATAGCATCTCATTCCTATGTCTCATGATTGGATATAATATTCATTGCGAAGTGCTATGTATTTCTCGGCAACGCTTCAAATGAATGTAAATGCGACACTTCCTTGCTAGGAAATAGCGATTGCAGATGTCTATGTATCGTAGCAATAGAGTTCTAGAGCTTCTTAATACGCGTTATCGCGTCTCATTTCTATGTCTCGTGATAAGATATAATATTCATTGTGCAGTGTTATGTATGCCACGCCTACACTCCAAACGAATGTAAATGCGACACTTCCTTGCTAGGAAATAGCGTTTGCTGATGTCTGCGTATCGAAGCACTAGAGTTCTAATGCTTCTTAAATTGCGGCATTGCATCTCATTTCCATGTTTCGTGATAACATATAATATTCATTGTGTAGTGTTATGTACACCTCGTATTCATTTCAAAAGAATGTAAATGCGACACTTCCTTGCGAGGAAATAGTGTTTGCAGGTGTCTACGTATCGTAGCAATAGAGTTCTAATGCTTCTTAAAACGCGATATCGCATCTCCTTTCTATCTTTCATGATAAGGTATAATATTCATTGCTAAGTGTCATGTATACCTCGTATTCACATCAAAAGAATGTAAATGCGACACTTCCTTGCTAGGAAATAACGTTTGCAGATATCTACGTATCGTAGCAAGAGTTCTAATTCTTCTTAAAACGTGATAATGCATCTCACTTCTATGTTTCATGATAAGAGATAACATCCATTGCGAAGTTTCATGTATTCCTCGTATTCACTTCAAATGAATGTAAATGCGACACTTCCTTGCTAGGAAATAGCGTTTGCAGATGTCTACGTATCGAAGCAATAAAGTTCTAATGCATCTTATATCGCGATATCGCATCTCATTTCTATGATGCATGATAATATATAATATTCATTGTGCAATGTTATGTATACCTCGCATTCACTTCAAAAGACTATAAATGCGACACTTCCTTGCTAGGAAATAGCGATTGCAGATGTCTACGTATCGAAGCAATAGCGTTCTAATGCTTCCTGGAACGGGATATCGCATCTCATTTCTATGTTTCATGATAAGATATAATATTAATTGCGAAGTGTCATGTATACCTTGTATTCACTTCAGAAGAATGTAAATGCGACATTTCCTTGCTAGGAAATAACGTTTGCAGATGTCTACGTATCGTAGCAATAGAGTTCCAATGCTTCTTAATGCGCGATAACACATCACATTTCTATGTTTCACGATGAGATATAATATTCATTGTGGAGTGTTATTTATACCTCGTATTCACCTCAAAAGAATGTAAATGCGACACTTCCTTGCTAGGAAATAGCGTTTGCAGATTTCTGCTTATCGTATTATTAGATTTCTATTGCATCTCAAAACGCGATATCGCATCTCATTTCTATGTTTCATGATAAGATATAATATACATAGTGCACTGTTATGTATACCTCGTATTTACTTCAAAAGAATGTAAATGCGACATTTCCTTGCTAGGAAATAGCGTTGGCAGATGTCTACGTATTGTAGCATTGGAATTCTAATGCTCCTCAAAACGCGATATCGCATCTCATTTCCATGTTTCATGGTTAGATATAATATTAATTGCGAAGTGTCATGTGTACCTCGTATTCACTTAAAAAGAATGTAAATGCGACACTTCCTTCCTAGGATATAGCGTTTGCAGATGTCTACGTATCGTAGCAATAGAGTTCGAATGCTTCTTAAAACGCGATGTCGCATTACATTTCTATGTTTCACGATAAGATATAATATTCAATGCGAAGATTCACTTATACCTCGCATGCACTTCAAATGAACGTAAATGCGACACTTCCTTGCTAGGAAATAGCGTTTGCTGATGTCTACGTATCGAAGCAAAAGAGTTCTAATACGTCTTAAAACGAGATATCGCATCTCATTTCTATGTTTCATGATAACATATAATATTCATTGCCAAGTGGCATGTATACCTCGCATACACCTCAAATGAATGTAAATGCGACACTTCCTTGCTAGGAAATAGCGCCTGCAGATATCTACGTATCGTAGCAATAGAGTTCTAATTCTTCTTAAAACGCGATATCGCATCTCATTTGTATGTTTCATGATAAGGTACAATATTGATTGCGAAGTGTCATGTATACCTCGCATTCATTTCAAAACAATGTAAATGCGACACTTGCTTGCTAGGAAATAGCGCTTGCAGATGTCTCCGTATCGAAGCAATAGTGTTCTAATGCTTCTTAAAACTTGATATCGCATCTCATTTCTATGTTTCACAGTAAGATATAATATTCATTGCGAAGTGTCATGTATACCTCGTATCCACTTCAAAGGAATGTAAATGCGACACTTCCTTGCTAGGAAATAGCGTTTGCAGATGTCTACGTATCGTAGCATTAGAATTCTTATATTTCCCAAAACACGATATCGCATCTCATTTCTATATTTCATGATAAGATATAATATTCATACCGAAGTGTCACTTATATCTCACATACACTAAAAAAGAAAGTAAATGCGACACATACTTGCTAGGAAATAGCGTTCGCAGATGTCTACGTATCGAAGCAACAGAGTTCTAATGTTTCTTAAAACGCGACATCGCATCTCATTTCTATGTTTCATGATAAGATATAACATTCATTGCGAATTGTCATGTATACCTCGTATTCACTTCAAAAGAATGTAAATGCGACACTTCCTCGCTAGGAAATAGCGTTTGCAGATGTCTCCGTATCGAAGCAATAGGGTCTAATGCTTCATAAAACGAGATGTCGCATCTGATTTCTATGTTTCATGATAAGATATAATATTAATTGCGAAGTATCGTGTATTCTTCGTATTCACTTCAAAAGAATGTAAATGCGACTCTTCCCTGCTATTAAATAGCGTTTCAAAATGTCTACGCACCGTAGCAATAGAGTTCTAAAGCTTCTAAAAACAAGATATCGCATCTCATTTCTATGTTTCATGATAAGATATAATATTCATTGCGAAGAGTCATGAATACCTCGTATTCACATCAAAAGAATGTAAATGCGACACTTCCTTGCTAGGGAATAGCGTTTCCACATGTCCACGTATCGAAACAATAGAGCTCTAATGCTTCTTAAAACGAGATGTCGCATCTCACTTCTATGTTTCATGATGAGATATAATAATCATTGCGAATTGTCAGTTATACCTCGCATACACTTCAAATGAATGTAAATGCGTCACTTACTTGCTAGGAAATAGCACTTGTAGATGTCTACGTATCGAAGGAATAGAGTTCTAGTGCTTTTTAAAACGCGATATCGCATCTCAATTCAATGTTTCATGTTAAGATATAATATTCATTACGAAGTGTTATGTGTTCCTCGCATACACTTCAAATGAATGTAAATGCGACACTTCCTTGCTAGGAAATAGCGTTTGTAAATGTCTACGTATCGAAGGAATAGAGTTCTAGTGCTTTTTAAAACGCGATATCGCATTTCAATTCAATGTTCCATGTTAAGATATAATATTCATTACGAATTGTTATGTGTTCCTCGCATACACTTCAAATGAATGTAAATGCGACACTTCCTTCCTTGGAAATAGCGTTTGCAGATATCTCCGTATCGAAGCAATAGTTTTCTAATGCTTCTTATATCGTGATATCGCATCTCATTCCTATACTTCATGACATGATATAATATTCATTGTGAAGTGTTATGTATACCTCGTATTCACTTCAAAAGAATGTAAGTGCGACTCTTCCTTGCTATTAAATAGCTTTTGCAGATGTCTACGTGTCGTAGCAACAGAATTCTAATGCTTTTTTGTTAGCGATATAGCACCTCATTTCTATGTTTCATGATAAGGTATAATATTCATTGTGGATTGTTATGTATACCCCGTATTCACTTCAAAAGAATGTAAGTGCGACTCTTCCTTGCTATTAAATAGCTTTTGCAGATGTCTACGTGTCGTAGCAACAGAATTCTAATGCTTTTTTGTTAGCGATATAGCACCTCATTTCTAAGTTTCATGATAAGGTATAATATTCATTGTGGATTGTTATGTATACCTCGTATTCACTTCAAAAGAATGTAAGTGCGACTCTTCCTTGCTATTAAATAGCTCTTGCAGATGTCTACGTGTCGTAGCAACAGAATTCTAATGCTTTTTTGTTAGCGATATAGCACCTCATTTCTATGTTTTATGATAAGATATAATAGTCATTGTGCAGTGTTATGTATACCTCGTATTCACCTCAATAGAATGTAAATGCGACACTTCCTTGTTCGGAAATAGCGTTTGCAGATGTCTCCGTATCGAAGCAATAGAGTTCTAATGCTTCTTAAAACGCGATATCGCATCACATCCCTATGTGTCATTATAAGGTATAATATTCATTGCGAAGTGTCATGTATACTTCGTATTCACCTCAAAAGAATGTAAATGCGACACTTCCTTGCTTGGAAATAGCGTTTGCAGATGTCTACGTATCGTAGCAATAGAGTTCTAGTGCTTTTTAAAACGCGATATCGCATATCATTTCTAAGTTTTATGATGAGATATAATATTCATTGTCGAGTGTTATGTATACTTCGTATTCACTTCAAAAAATGTAAATGCGACACTTCCTTGCTAGGAAATAGCGATTGCAGATGTCTCCGTATCGAAGCAATAGAGTTCTAATGCTTCTTAAAACGCGAAATCGCATATCATTTCTATGTCTCATGATAATATATGATATTCATTGCGAAGTGTTACGTATTCCTCGTCTACACTTTAAATGAATGTAAATGCCACACTTCCTCCTAGGTAATAGCGTTTGCAGATGTCTACGTCTCGAAGCAATAGAGTTCTAATGCTTCTTAAAACGCGATATCGCATTGCATTTCTATGTCTCATGATAATATATAATATTCATAGCGAAGTTTTATATATTCCACGTCTACACTTTAAATGAATGTAAATGCGACACTTGCTTTCTGGGAAATAACGTTTCCAGATGTCTACGTATCGAAGCAATAGAGTTTTAGTGCTTCTTAATTCGCGATATCGCAACTCATTTCTATGTTTCATGATAAGATATAATATTCATTATGGAGTGTCATGTATACCTCGCATACGCTTCAAATGAAAGTAAATGCGACACTTCCTTGCTAGGAAATAGCGTTTGCAAATGTCTACGTATAGAAGCAATAGGATTCTAATGCTTCTTAAAACGCGATATCGCATCACATCCCTATGTGTCATTATAAGGTATAATATTCATTGCGAAGTGTTATGTATACCTCGTATTCACTTCAAAAGAATGTAAATGCGACACATCCTTGCTAAGAAATAGCATTTGCAGGTGTCTACGTATAGAATCAATAGGATTCTGATGCTTCTTAAATCGCGATATCGCATCACATCTCTATGTGTCATGATAAGATATAATATTCATTGCGAAGTGTTATGTATACCTCGTATTCACTTCAAAAGAATGTAAATGCGACACTTCCTTGCTAGGAAAAGGCACCTCCAGATGTCTACGAATCGTACCAATAGAGTTCTAATGCTTCTTAAAACGCGATATCGCATCTCTTTCCTATGTCGCATGATAAGATATATTATTCATTGCGAAGTGTCATGTATACCTCGTATTCACTTCAAAAGAATGTAAATGCGACACATCCTTGCTAGGAAATAGCGTTTGCAGGTGTCTACGTATCGTAGCAATATAGTTCTAATGCTTCTTAAAACGCGATATCGCATTTCATTTCTATGTTTCGTTATATGGTATAAAATTCATTGTGGATTGTTATGTATACCTCGTATTCACTTCAATGGAATGTAAATGCGACACTTCCTTGCTAGGAAATAGCGTTTGCAGATGTCTACGTATCGTAGCATTAGTGTTCTAATGCTTCTTAAAACGAGATATCGTAACTCGTTTCGATATTTCATTATAAGATATAATATTCATTGCGAAGTGTCATGTATACCTTGCATACACTTCAAATGAATGTAGATGCGACACTTCGTTGCTAGGATATAGCGATGGCAAATATCTACGTATCGAAGCAACAAAGTACTAATGCTTCTTAAGACGAGATATCGCATTTCAATTCTATGTTTCACGAAAGGATATAATATTCTTTGCGAAGTGTCATGTATACTTGGCATTCACATAAAAGAATGTAAATGCGACACATCCATGCAAGGAAATAGCGATTGAAGATGTCTACGTATCGTAGCAATAGAGTTCTAATGCTTCTTAAATCGTGATATCGCAACTCACATCTATGATTCATGATGAGAGATAATATTCATTGCGAAGTGTCATGTATACCTCGTATTCACTTCAAATAATTGTAAATGCGTCACTTCCTTGCTAGGAAATAGCGTTTGTAAATGTCTACGTATCGAAGGAATAGAGTTCTAGTGCTTTTTAAAACGCGATATCGCATTTCAATTCAATGTTCCATGTTAAGATATAATATTCATTACGAATTGTTATGTGTTCCTCGCATACACTTCAAATGAATGTAAATGCGACACTTCCTTCCTTGGAAATAGCGTTTGCAGATATCTCCGTATCGAAGCAATAGTTTTCTAATGCTTCTTATATCGTGATATCGCATCTCATTCCTATACTTCATGACATGATATAATATTCATTGTGAAGTGTTATGTATACCTCGTATTCACTTCAAAAGAATGTAAGTGCGACTCTTCCTTGCTATTAAATAGCTTTTGCAGATGTCTACGTGTCGTAGCAACAGAATTCTAATGCTTTTTTGTTAGCGATATAGCACCTCATTTCTATGTTTCATGATAAGGTATAATATTCATTGTGGATTGTTATGTATACCCCGTATTCACTTCAAAAGAATGTAAGTGCGACTCTTCCTTGCTATTAAATAGCTTTTGCAGATGTCTACGTGTCGTAGCAACAGAATTCTAATGCTTTTTTGTTAGCGATATAGCACCTCATTTCTAAGTTTCATGATAAGGTATAATATTCATTGTGGATTGTTATGTATACCTCGTATTCACTTCAAAAGAATGTAAGTGCGACTCTTCCTTGCTATTAAATAGCTCTTGCAGATGTCTACGTGTCGTAGCAACAGAATTCTAATGCTTTTTTGTTAGCGATATAGCACCTCATTTCTATGTTTTATGATAAGATATAATAGTCATTGTGCAGTGTTATGTATACCTCGTATTCACCTCAATAGAATGTAAATGCGACACTTCCTTGTTCGGAAATAGCGTTTGCAGATGTCTCCGTATCGAAGCAATAGAGTTCTAATGCTTCTTAAAACGCGATATCGCATCACATCCCTATGTGTCATTATAAGGTATAATATTCATTGCGAAGTGTCATGTATACTTCGTATTCACCTCAAAAGAATGTAAATGCGACACTTCCTTGCTTGGAAATAGCGTTTGCAGATGTCTACGTATCGTAGCAATAGAGTTCTAGTGCTTTTTAAAACGCGATATCGCATATCATTTCTAAGTTTTATGATGAGATATAATATTCATTGTCGAGTGTTATGTATACTTCGTATTCACTTCAAAAAATGTAAATGCGACACTTCCTTGCTAGGAAATAGCGATTGCAGATGTCTCCGTATCGAAGCAATAGAGTTCTAATGCTTCTTAAAACGCGAAATCGCATATCATTTCTATGTCTCATGATAATATATGATATTCATTGCGAAGTGTTACGTATTCCTCGTCTACACTTTAAATGAATGTAAATGCCACACTTCCTCCTAGGTAATAGCGTTTGCAGATGTCTACGTCTCGAAGCAATAGAGTTCTAATGCTTCTTAAAACGCGATATCGCATTGCATTTCTATGTCTCATGATAATATATAATATTCATAGCGAAGTTTTATATATTCCACGTCTACACTTTAAATGAATGTAAATGCGACACTTGCTTTCTGGGAAATAACGTTTCCAGATGTCTACGTATCGAAGCAATAGAGTTTTAGTGCTTCTTAATTCGCGATATCGCAACTCATTTCTATGTTTCATGATAAGATATAATATTCATTATGGAGTGTCATGTATACCTCGCATACGCTTCAAATGAAAGTAAATGCGACACTTCCTTGCTAGGAAATAGCGTTTGCAAATGTCTACGTATAGAAGCAATAGGATTCTAATGCTTCTTAAAACGCGATATCGCATCACATCCCTATGTGTCATTATAAGGTATAATATTCATTGCGAAGTGTTATGTATACCTCGTATTCACTTCAAAAGAATGTAAATGCGACACATCCTTGCTAAGAAATAGCATTTGCAGGTGTCTACGTATAGAATCAATAGGATTCTGATGCTTCTTAAATCGCGATATCGCATCACATCTCTATGTGTCATGATAAGATATAATATTCATTGCGAAGTGTTATGTATACCTCGTATTCACTTCAAAAGAATGTAAATGCGACACTTCCTTGCTAGGAAAAGGCACCTCCAGATGTCTACGAATCGTACCAATAGAGTTCTAATGCTTCTTAAAACGCGATATCGCATCTCTTTCCTATGTCGCATGATAAGATATATTATTCATTGCGAAGTGTCATGTATACCTCGTATTCACTTCAAAAGAATGTAAATGCGACACATCCTTGCTAGGAAATAGCGTTTGCAGGTGTCTACGTATCGTAGCAATATAGTTCTAATGCTTCTTAAAACGCGATATCGCATTTCATTTCTATGTTTCGTTATATGGTATAAAATTCATTGTGGATTGTTATGTATACCTCGTATTCACTTCAATGGAATGTAAATGCGACACTTCCTTGCTAGGAAATAGCGTTTGCAGATGTCTACGTATCGTAGCATTAGTGTTCTAATGCTTCTTAAAACGAGATATCGTAACTCGTTTCGATATTTCATTATAAGATATAATATTCATTGCGAAGTGTCATGTATACCTTGCATACACTTCAAATGAATGTAGATGCGACACTTCGTTGCTAGGATATAGCGATGGCAAATATCTACGTATCGAAGCAACAAAGTACTAATGCTTCTTAAGACGAGATATCGCATTTCAATTCTATGTTTCACGAAAGGATATAATATTCTTTGCGAAGTGTCATGTATACTTGGCATTCACATAAAAGAATGTAAATGCGACACATCCATGCAAGGAAATAGCGATTGAAGATGTCTACGTATCGTAGCAATAGAGTTCTAATGCTTCTTAAATCGTGATATCGCAACTCACATCTATGATTCATGATGAGAGATAATATTCATTGCGAAGTGTCATGTATACCTCGTATTCACTTCAAATAATTGTAAATGCGTCACTTCCTTGCTAGGAAATAGCGTTTGTAAATGTCTACGTATCGAAGGAATAGAGTTCTAGTGCTTTTTAAAACGCGATATCGCATTTCAATTCAATGTTCCATGTTAAGATATAATATTCATTACGAATTGTTATGTGTTCCTCGCATACACTTCAAATGAATGTAAATGCGACACTTCCTTCCTTGGAAATAGCGTTTGCAGATATCTCCGTATCGAAGCAATAGTTTTCTAATGCTTCTTATATCGTGATATCGCATCTCATTCCTATACTTCATGACATGATATAATATTCATTGTGAAGTGTTATGTATACCTCGTATTCACTTCAAAAGAATGTAAGTGCGACTCTTCCTTGCTATTAAATAGCTTTTGCAGATGTCTACGTGTCGTAGCAACAGAATTCTAATGCTTTTTTGTTAGCGATATAGCACCTCATTTCTATGTTTCATGATAAGGTATAATATTCATTGTGGATTGTTATGTATACCCCGTATTCACTTCAAAAGAATGTAAGTGCGACTCTTCCTTGCTATTAAATAGCTTTTGCAGATGTCTACGTGTCGTAGCAACAGAATTCTAATGCTTTTTTGTTAGCGATATAGCACCTCATTTCTAAGTTTCATGATAAGGTATAATATTCATTGTGGATTGTTATGTATACCTCGTATTCACTTCAAAAGAATGTAAGTGCGACTCTTCCTTGCTATTAAATAGCTCTTGCAGATGTCTACGTGTCGTAGCAACAGAATTCTAATGCTTTTTTGTTAGCGATATAGCACCTCATTTCTATGTTTTATGATAAGATATAATAGTCATTGTGCAGTGTTATGTATACCTCGTATTCACCTCAATAGAATGTAAATGCGACACTTCCTTGTTCGGAAATAGCGTTTGCAGATGTCTCCGTATCGAAGCAATAGAGTTCTAATGCTTCTTAAAACGCGATATCGCATCACATCCCTATGTGTCATTATAAGGTATAATATTCATTGCGAAGTGTCATGTATACTTCGTATTCACCTCAAAAGAATGTAAATGCGACACTTCCTTGCTTGGAAATAGCGTTTGCAGATGTCTACGTATCGTAGCAATAGAGTTCTAGTGCTTTTTAAAACGCGATATCGCATATCATTTCTAAGTTTTATGATGAGATATAATATTCATTGTCGAGTGTTATGTATACTTCGTATTCACTTCAAAAAATGTAAATGCGACACTTCCTTGCTAGGAAATAGCGATTGCAGATGTCTCCGTATCGAAGCAATAGAGTTCTAATGCTTCTTAAAACGCGAAATCGCATATCATTTCTATGTCTCATGATAATATATGATATTCATTGCGAAGTGTTACGTATTCCTCGTCTACACTTTAAATGAATGTAAATGCCACACTTCCTCCTAGGTAATAGCGTTTGCAGATGTCTACGTCTCGAAGCAATAGAGTTCTAATGCTTCTTAAAACGCGATATCGCATTGCATTTCTATGTCTCATGATAATATATAATATTCATAGCGAAGTTTTATATATTCCACGTCTACACTTTAAATGAATGTAAATGCGACACTTGCTTTCTGGGAAATAACGTTTCCAGATGTCTACGTATCGAAGCAATAGAGTTTTAGTGCTTCTTAATTCGCGATATCGCAACTCATTTCTATGTTTCATGATAAGATATAATATTCATTATGGAGTGTCATGTATACCTCGCATACGCTTCAAATGAAAGTAAATGCGACACTTCCTTGCTAGGAAATAGCGTTTGCAAATGTCTACGTATAGAAGCAATAGGATTCTAATGCTTCTTAAAACGCGATATCGCATCACATCCCTATGTGTCATTATAAGGTATAATATTCATTGCGAAGTGTTATGTATACCTCGTATTCACTTCAAAAGAATGTAAATGCGACACATCCTTGCTAAGAAATAGCATTTGCAGGTGTCTACGTATAGAATCAATAGGATTCTGATGCTTCTTAAATCGCGATATCGCATCACATCTCTATGTGTCATGATAAGATATAATATTCATTGCGAAGTGTTATGTATACCTCGTATTCACTTCAAAAGAATGTAAATGCGACACTTCCTTGCTAGGAAAAGGCACCTCCAGATGTCTACGAATCGTACCAATAGAGTTCTAATGCTTCTTAAAACGCGATATCGCATCTCTTTCCTATGTCGCATGATAAGATATATTATTCATTGCGAAGTGTCATGTATACCTCGTATTCACTTCAAAAGAATGTAAATGCGACACATCCTTGCTAGGAAATAGCGTTTGCAGGTGTCTACGTATCGTAGCAATATAGTTCTAATGCTTCTTAAAACGCGATATCGCATTTCATTTCTATGTTTCGTTATATGGTATAAAATTCATTGTGGATTGTTATGTATACCTCGTATTCACTTCAATGGAATGTAAATGCGACACTTCCTTGCTAGGAAATAGCGTTTGCAGATGTCTACGTATCGTAGCATTAGTGTTCTAATGCTTCTTAAAACGAGATATCGTAACTCGTTTCGATATTTCATTATAAGATATAATATTCATTGCGAAGTGTCATGTATACCTTGCATACACTTCAAATGAATGTAGATGCGACACTTCGTTGCTAGGATATAGCGATGGCAAATATCTACGTATCGAAGCAACAAAGTACTAATGCTTCTTAAGACGAGATATCGCATTTCAATTCTATGTTTCACGAAAGGATATAATATTCTTTGCGAAGTGTCATGTATACTTGGCATTCACATAAAAGAATGTAAATGCGACACATCCATGCAAGGAAATAGCGATTGAAGATGTCTACGTATCGTAGCAATAGAGTTCTAATGCTTCTTAAATCGTGATATCGCAACTCACATCTATGATTCATGATGAGAGATAATATTCATTGCGAAGTGTCATGTATACCTCGTATTCACTTCAAATAAGTGTAAATGCCACACTTCCTCCTAGGTAATAGCGTTTGCAGATGTCTACGTCTCGAAGCAATAGAGTTCTAATGCTTCTTAAAACGCGATATCGCATTGCATTTCTATGTCTCATGATAATATATAATATTCATAGCGAAGTTTTATATATTCCACGTCTACACTTTAAATGAATGTAAATGCGACACTTGCTTTCTGGGAAATAACGTTTCCAGATGTCTACGTATCGAAGCAATAGAGTTTTAGTGCTTCGTAATTCGCGATATCGCAACTCATTTCTATGTTTCATGATAAGATATAATATTCATTGCGAAATGTCACGTATACCTCGCATATACTTCAAATGAATGTAAATGCGACACTTCCTTCCTAGGAAATAGCGTTTGCACATGTCTAAATATCGTAGCATTAGAGTCCTAATACTTCTTAGAACGCGATATCGCAACTCATTTCTATGTTTCATGATTAGATATAATATTCATTGCGAAGTGTCTTGAATACCTCGCATACACTTCAAATGAATGTAAATGCGACATTTCCTTGCTAGGAAATAGCGATGGCAGATGTCTACGTAACGAAGCAATAGGATTCTAATCCTTCCTAAACCCCAAATCGCTCCCCATTTATATGCTTACTGATAGGATATAATATTCATTGTGGAGTGATATGTATACTTCGTATTCACCTCAAAAGAATGTAAATGCGACACTTCCTTGCTTGGAAATAGCGTTTGCAGATGTCTACGTATCGTAGCAATAGAGTTCTAGTGCTTTTTAAAACGCGATATCGCATATCATTTCTAAGTTTTATGATGAGATATAATATTCATTGTCGAGTGTTATGTATACTTCGTATTCACTTCAAAAAATGTAAATGCGACACTTCCTTGCTAGGAAATAGCGATTGCAGATGTCTCCGTATCGAAGCAATAGAGTTCTAATGCTTCTTAAAACGCAAAATCGCATATCATTTCTATGTCTCATGATAATATATGATATTCATTGCGAAGTGTTACGTATTCCTCGTCTACACTTTAAATGAATGTAAATGCCACACTTCCTCCTAGGTAATAGCGTTTGCAGATGTCTACGTCTCGAAGCAATAGAGTTCTAATGCTTCTTAAAACGCGATATCGCATCGCATTTCTATGTCTCATGATAATATATAATATTCATAGCGAAGTTTTATATATTCCACGTCTACACTTTAAATGAATGTAAATGCGACACTTGCTTTCTGGGAAATAACGTTTCCAGATGTCTACGTATCGAAGCAATAGAGTTTTAGTGCTTCGTAATTCGCGATATCGCAACTCATTTCTATGTTTCATGATAAGATATAATATTCATTGCGAAATGTCACGTATACCTCGCATACACTTCAAATGAATGTAAATGCGACACTTCCTTCCTAGGAAATAGCGTTTGCACATGTCTAAATATCGTAGCATTAGAGTCCTAATACTTCTTAGAACGCGATATCGCAACTCATTTCTATGTTTCATGAATAGATATAATATTCATTGCGAAGTGTCTTGAATACCTCGCATACACTTCAAATGAATGTAAATGCGACATTTCGTTGCTAGGAAATAGCGATGGCAGATGTCTACGTAACGAAGCAATAGGATTCTAATCCTTCCTAAACCCCAAATCGCTCCCCATTTATATGCTTACTGATAGGATATAATATTCATTGTGGAGTGATATGTATACTTCGTATTCACCTCAAAAGAATGTAAATGCGACACTTCCTTGCTTGGAAATAGCGTTTGCAGATGTCTACGTATCATAGCAATAGAGTTCTAGTGCTTTTTAAAACGCGATATCGCATATCATTTCTAAGTTTTATGATGAGATATAATATTCATTGTCGAGTGTTATGTATACTTCGTATTCACTTCAAAAAATGTAAATGCGACACTTCCTTGCTAGGAAATAGCGATTGCAGATGTCTCCGTATCGAAGCAATAGAGTTCTAATGCTTCTTAAAACGCGAAATCGCATATCATTTCTATGTCTCATGATAATATATGATATTCATTGCGAAGTGTTACGTATTCCTCGTCTACACTTTAAATGAATGTAAATGCCACACTTCCTCCTAGGTAATAGCGTTTGCAGATGTCTACGTCTCGAAGCAATAGAGTTCTAATGCTTCTTAAAACGCGATATCGCATCGCATTTCTATGTCTCATGATAATATATAATATTCATTGCGAAGTTTTATATATTCCACGTCTACACTTTAAATGAATGTAAATGCGACACTTGCTTTCTGGGAAATAACGTTTCCAGATGTCTACGTATCGAAGCAATAGAGTTTTAGTGCTTCTTAATTCGCGATATCGCAACTCATTTCTATGTTTCATGATTAAATATAATATTCATTGCGAAGTGTCTTGAATAGCTCGCATACACTTCAAATGAATGTAAATGCGACATTTCCTTGCTAGGAAATAGCGATGGCAGATGTCTACGTAACGAAGCAATAGGATTCTAATCCTTCCTAAACCCCAAATCGCTCCCCATGTATATGCTTACTGATAGGATATAATATTCATTGTGGAGTGATATGTATACCTCGTATTCACTCCAAAAGATTGTAAATTCGACACTTCCTTGCTAGGAAATTGCTTTTGCAGATGTCTACGTATCGTAGCAAAGGTGTTCTAATGCTTCTTAAAAGGCGAAAACGATCCTCATCTTTTGGTTTCATGATAAGATATAATATTCATTGTGGAGTGTTATGTCTACATCGTATTCACCTCAAAAGAATGTAAATGTGACAATTCATTGCTAGGAAATAGCGTTGGCAGATGTCTACGTATCGTAGCATTGGAATTCTAATGCTTCTCAAAACGCGATATCGCATCTCATTTCCATGTTTTATGATAAGATATAATATTCATTGCGAAGTGTCATATATACCACGTATTGACTTCAAAAGAATGTAAATGCGACATTTCCTTGCTAGGAAATAGCGTTTCCAGATGTCTACGTATCGAAACAATACAGTTCTAATGCTTCGTAAAACGTGATGTCGCATCTCATTTCTAAGTTTCGTGATAATATATAATATTAATTGCGAAGTGTCATGTATACCTCGTATTCACTTCAAAAGAAAGCAAATGCGACACACCCTTGCTAGGAAATAGCGTTTGCAGGAGTTTACGTATCGTAGCAATAGAGATCTAATGCTTCTCAAAACATGATATCGCATCTCTTTTCTATGCTTCATGATAAGATATAATATTCATTGCGAAGTGTTATGTATACCTCGCATACACTTCAAATGAATGTAAATGCGACACTTCCTTGCTAGGAAGTAGCTATTGCAGATGTCTTCGTATCGAAGCAATAGAGTTCCAATGCATCTTAAAACGCGATATCACGTCACATTTCTATGTTTCACGATAAGATATAATATTCATTGTGGAGTGTTATTTATACCTCGTATTCACCTCAAAAGAATGTAAATGCGACACTTCCTTGCTAGGAAATAGCGTTTGCAGATGTCTACTTATCGAAGAAATGGAGTTTTATGCTTCTTAAATCCCGATATCGCATCTCATTTCTATGTTTCATGATAAGATATAATATTCATTGCGAAGTGACACGAATACCTCGTATTCACTTCAAAAGAATGTAAATGCGACACCTTCTTGCTAGGAAATAGCGTTTGCAGATGTCTACGTATCGTAGCAATAGGGTTCTAATGCTTCTTAATACCCGATATCGCATCATTTCTATGTCTCACGATAAGATATAATATTCATTGCGAAGTGTCACTTATACCTCGGATACACTTCAAATGAATGTAATTGCGAAACTTCCTTGCTTGGAAATAGCGTTTGCAGATGTCTCCGTACCGAAGCAATAGAGATCTAATGCATCTCAAATCGCGATATCGCATTTCATTTCTACGTATCGTGATAAGGTATAATATTAATTGTGGTGTGTTATGTATACCTCGTATTCACTTTAAAAGAATGTAAATGCGACACTTCCTTGCGACTAAATAGCGCTTGCAGATGTCTACGTATCGTAGCAATAGAGTTCTGATGCTTCTTAAAACGCGATATCGCATCTCATTTCTATGTTTCATGATAAGATATAAGATTCATTGCGAAGTGTCATGTATACCTCGTATTCACTTCAAACGAATGTAAATGCGACACTTCCCATCTTGGAAAAAGCGTCTGCAGATGTCGCCGTATCGAAGCAATATTGTTCTAATGCTTCTTAAATCGTGATATCGCCAAACATTTCTATGTTTCATGATAAGATATGATATTCATTGTGCACTGTTATGTATACCTCGTATTCACTTCAATGGAATGTAAATGCGACACTTCCTTGCTAGGAAATAGCGTTAGCAGATGTCTACGTATCGAAGCAATAGATTTCCAATGTTTCTTAAAACGCGATATCGCATCTCATTTCTACGTTTCACGATACGATACAATATTCATTGCGAAGGGACATGTATACCTCGTATTCCCTTCAAAAGAATGTAAATGCGACACTTCCTTGCTAGGAAATAGGGTTTGCAGATGTCTACGTATCGTAGCAATAGATTTCTAACGCCTCTCAAAACGCGATATCGCATCCCATTTCTATGTTACATGATAAGATATAATATTCATTGCGAAGTGTCATATATACCTCGTATTCACTCCATGCAATGTAAATGCGACACTTTCTTGCTAGGAAGTTGCGTTTTCCGATGTCTACGTATCGTAGCAGTAGAGTTCTATTGCTTCTTAAAACGCGATATCGCACTCATTTCTATGTTTCATGATAAGATATAATATTCATTGCGAAGTGTCATGTATACCTCGTATTCACATCAAAAGAATGTAAATGCGACACTTTCCATCTTGGAAAAAGCGTCTGCAGATGTCTCCGTATCGAAGCAATATGGTTCTAATGCTTCTTAAATCGTGATATCGCCAAACATTTCTATGTTTCATGATAAGATATGATATTCATTGTGCACTGTTATGTATACCTCGTATTCACTTCAAAGGAATGTAAATGCGACACTTCCTTGCTAGGAAATAGCGTTAGCAGATGTCTACGTATCGAAGCAATAGAGTTCTAATGCTTCTTCAAACGCGAAATCGCATCCCAATTCTATGTTTCATAATAAGATATAATATTGATTGCGAAGTGTCATGTATGCCTCCTATTCACTTCAAAAGAATGTAAGTGCGACACATCCTTGCTGGGAAATAGCGTTGCAGATGTCTACGTATTGAAGCAATAGAGTTCTAATGTTTCTTATAACGCGATATCGCATCTCATTTCTATGTCTCGTGATAAGATATAATATTCATTGCGAAGTGTTATGTATACCTCGGATTCACTTCAAACGAACGTATTTGGGACACTTCCTTGCTAGGAAATAGCGCTTGCAGATGTCTACGTAACTAAGCAATAGAGTTCTAATGCTACTTAAAACGCGATATCGCATATCATTTCTTTGTTTCATGATAAAATATAATATTCATTATGGAGTGTTATTATAACCTCGTATTCACTTCAAAAGAATGTAATTGCAACTCTTCCTTGTCATTAAATACCATTTGCAGATGTCTACGTGTCGTAGCAATAGATTTCTAATGCATCTTAAATCGCGATATCGCATCTCATTTCTATGCTTCATGATAAGGTATAATATTTATTGTGGAATGTTATGTATTCCTCGTATTCACTTCAAAAGAATGTAAATGCCACACTTCCCTGCTATTAAATAGCGTTTGCAGATGACTGCGTATCGAAGTAATAGAGTGCTAATGCTTCTTATATCGCGTTAACGCATGTCATTTCTATGTTTCGTGATAAGGTATAATATTCATCGTGGAGTGATATGTATACGTCGTATTAACTTAAAAAGTATGTAAATGCGACACTTCCTTGCAAGGAAATAGCGTTCCCAGATGTCTACGTATCGAAGCAATAGAGTTCCAATGCTTCTTAAAACGCGAAATCGCTCTTCATTTCTATGTTTCATGATAAGATATAATATTCATTGTGGAGTATTATATATACCTCGTTTTCGCTTCAAAAGAATGCAACTGCGACACTTCCTTCCGAGGAAGTAGCGCTTGCAGATGTCTACGTATCGAAGCAATAGATTTCTAATGCTTCATAAATCGTGATATCGCTTCTCATTTCTATGTTCCATGATAAGATATAATATTCATTGTGGAGTATTATATATACCTCGTTTTCACTTCAAAAGAATGTAACTGCGACACTTCCTTCCTAGGAAATAGCGTTTGCTGATGTCTACGTATCGAAGCAATAGATTTCTAATGCTTCTTAAATCGCGATATCGCATCTCATTCCTACGTCTCACAATAAGATATAACATTCATTGCGAAGTGTCATTTGTACATGGCATACACATCAAATGAATGTAAATGCGACACTTCCTTGCTAGGAAATAGCGTTTCCAGATGTCTACGTATCGATGCAATAGAGTTCCAATGCTTCTTAAAACGCGAAAACGCTCTTCATTTCTATGTTTCATGATAAGATATAATATTCATTGTGGAGTATTATATATACCTCGTTTTCACTTCAAAAGAATGTAACTGCGACACTTCCTTCCTAGGAAATAGCGTTTGCTGATGTCTACGTATCGAAGCAATAGATTTCTAATGCTTCTTAAATCGCGATATCGCATCTCATTTCTACGTCTCACAATAAGATATAACATTCATTGCGAAGTGTCATTTGTACATGGCATACACATCAAATGAATGTAAATGCGACACTTCCTTGCTAGGAAATAGCGTTTCCAGATGTCTACGTATCGATGCAATAGAGTTCCAATGCTTCTTAAAACGCGAAAACGCTCTTCATTTCTATGTTTCATGATAAGATATAATATTCATTGTGGAGTATTATATATACCTCGTTTTCACTTCAAAAGAATGGAACTGCGACACATCCTTCCGAGGAAGTGGCGTTTGCAGATGTCTACGAATCGAAGCAATAGATTTCTAATGTTTCATAAATCGTGATATCGCTTCTCATTTCTATGTTCCATGATTAGATATAATATTCATTGTGGAGTGTTATGTTTATCTTGTATTCACTTCACGAGAAGGTAAATGCGACGCTTCCTTGCAAGGAAATAGCGTTTGCAGATGCCTGCGCATCGTAGCAATAGAGTTCTAATGCTTCTCAAAACGAGATATCGCATCTCATTTCTATGTTTCATGATAAGATATAATATTTATTGTGGAATGTTATGTATTCCTCGTATTCACTTCAAAAGAATGTAAATGCGACACTTCCTTGCTGTTAAATAGCGTTTGCAGATGACTGCGTATCGAAGTAATAGAGTGCTAATGCTTCTTATATCGCGTTAACGCATGTCATTTCTATGTTTCGTGATAGGGTATAATATTAATCGTGGAGTGTTATGTATACCTCGTATTCACTTAAAAAGTATGTAATTGCGACACTTCCTTGCTAGGAAATAGCGTTTCCAGATGTCTACGTATCGAAGCAATAGAGTTCCTATGCTTCTTAAAACGCGAAATCGCTCTTCATTTCTATGTTTCATGATAAGATATAATATTCATTGTGGAGTATTATATATGCCTCGTTTTCACTTCAAAAGAATGCAACTGCGACACTTCCTTCCGAGGAAGTAGCGTTTGCAGATGTCTACGTATCGAAGCAATAGATTTCTAATGCTTCATAAATCGTGATATCGCTTCTCATTTCTATGCTCCATGATTAGATATAATATTCATTGTGGAAGATTATATATACCTCGTTATCACTTCAAAAGAATGTAACTGCGACACTTCCTTCCTAGGAAGTAGCGTTTGCAGATGTCTACGTATCGAAGCAATAGATTTCTAATGCTTCATAAATCGCCATATCGCTTCTCATTTCTATGTTCCATGATCAGATATAATATTCATTGTGGAGTGTTATGTTTACATTGTATTCGCTTCACAAGAATGTAAATGCGACGCTTCCTTGCTAGGAAGTAGCGTTTACAGATGTTTATGTATCGAAGTAATAGAATACTAATGATTCTTAAATCGCGATATCGCATCTCATTTCTATGTTTCATGATAAGATATAATATTCATTGTGGAGTATTATACATGCCTCGTTTTCACTTCAAAAGAATGCAACTGCGACTCTTCCTTCCGAGGAAGTAGCGTTTGCAGATGTCTACGTATCGAAGCAATAGATTTCTAATGCTTCATAAATCGTGATATCGCTTCTCATTTCTATGCTCCATGATTAGATATAATATTCATTGTGGAAGATTATATATACCTCGTTTTCACTTCAAAAGAATGTAACTGCGACACTTCCTTCCTAGGAAGTATCGTTTGCAGATGTCTACGTATCGAAGCAATAGATTTCTAATGCTTCATAAATCGCCATATCGCTTCTTATTTCTATGTTCCATGATCAGATATAATATTCATTGTGGAGTGTTATGTTTACATTGTATTCGCTTCACAAGAATGTAAATGCGACGCTTCCTTGCTAGGAAGTAGCGTTTGCAGATGTCTATGTATCGAAGCAATAGATTTCCAATGCTTCTTAAAACGCGAAATCGCTCTTCACTTCTATGTTTCATGATAAGATATAATATTCATTGTGGAGTATTATATATGCCTCGATTTCACTTCAAAAGAATGCAACTGCGACACTTCCTTCCGAGGAAGTAGCGTTTGCAGATGTCTACGTATCGAAGCAATAGAGTTCTAATGCTTCTTAAATGGCCATATCGCACCTCAATTCTGCGTTTCATGATAAGTTACAATATTCATTGCGAAGTGTCATGTTTACGTCGTATTCAATCCAAAAGAATGTATTTGCGACACATCCATGCTACGAAATAGCGTCTGCATGTGTCTACGTATCGTAGCAATAGAGTTCTAATGCTTCTTAAATCGCGATAACGCATCTAATTTCTATGTGTCGTGGTAAGGTATAATATTCATAGTGGAGTGTTATGTATAACTCGCATACACTTCAAATGAACGTAAATGCGACACTTCCTTGCTAGGAAATAGAGTTTGCAGATGTCAACGTATCGTAGCAATAGAGTTCTAACGCTTCTTAAGATGCGATATCGCATCACATTTCTATGTGTCATGATGAGATATAATAGTCATTGCGAAGTGTCATGTATACCTCGTACTCACTTCAAAAGAATGTAAATGCGACACTTCCTTGCTAGGATGTATCGTTTCCATATATCTACGTATCGTAGCAATAGGGTTCTAATGCTTCTTAAAACGCGATATCGCATCAAACTTCTATGTTTCATGATAAGATATAATATTCTGCGCGAAGTGTCATGTATTCCTCGTATTCTCCTCAGAGGAATGTAAAGGCGACACTTTCTTGCTAGGAAGTAGAGTTTGCTGATGACTACGTACCGAAGCAATGGAGTTCTAATGTTTCTTAAAACGCGATATCGCATCCCATTTCTATGTCTCACGATAAGATATAATATTCATTGCGAAGTGTTATGTATTCCTTACCTATGCTTCAAATGAATGTAAATGCGGCACTTCCTTTATAGGAATTAGCGTTTCCAGATGTCTACGTACCGAAGCAATAGAGTTCTAATGCTTCTTAAATCGCGATCTCGCATCTCATTTCTATGTTTCATGATAAGATATAATATTCATTGTGCATTGTTATGTATACCTCGTATTCACTTCAAAAAAATGTAAATGCGACACTTGCTTGCTAGGAAATAGCGTTGGCAGATGTCTACGTATCGAAGCAATATAGTTCTAATGTTTCGTAAAACGAGATATCGCACCTCATCTCTGTTTCAGGATAAGATATAATATTCATGGCGATGTGTTATGTATACCTCGTATTCACTTCAAATGAATGTAAATGCGACACTTCCCTGCAAGAAAATAGCGATTGTAGATGTCTACTTATCGAAGCAATAGAGTTCTATCCCTTCTTAAAACGCGATATCGCATCTCATTTCTATGTCTCTTGATGATATATAATATTCATTGCGAAGTGTCACTTATACCTCGCATACACTTCAAATGAATGTAAATGCGATACTTCCTTGCTAGGAACTAGCGTTTGCAGATGTCTACTAATTGTAGCTAATAGAGTTCCAATGCTACTTAAATCGCGATATCGCATCTCATTTCTATGTTTCATGATAAGATATAATATTCATTGCGAAGCGTCATGTATACCACGTATTAAATTCAAAAGAATGTAAATGCTCCACTTCCTTCCTAGGAAATAGTGTTTGCAGATGTCTACGTCTCGTAGCAATAGAGTTCTAATGCTACTTAAATCGCGATATCGCATCTCATCTCTATGTTTCATGATAGGATATAGTATGCATTGCGAAGTGTCATGTATACCTCTTATTCAGTACAAAATAGTGTAAATGCGACACTTCCTTGCTAGGAAATAGCGTTTGCAAATGTCTACGTATCGTCGCAATGGGGTTCTATCGCTTCTTAAACCGCGATATCGCATCTCATTTCTATGTGTCATGATGAGATATAATATTCATTGCGAAGTGGCATGTATACCTCGTATTCACTTCAAAAGAATGTAAATTTGACACTTCCTTGCTAGAAAATTGCGTTTGCAGATGTCTACGTATCGTAGCATTGGAGCCCCAATGCTTCTTAAATCGCGATATGGCATCTCATTTCTCTGTTTCATGACAAGATATAATATTCATTGCGAAGTGTCTTGTATACCTCGCATACACTTCAAATGAATGTAAATGCGACACTTCCTTGCTAGGAAATAGCGATGGCAGATGTCTACGTATCGAAGCAATTGAGATCTACTGCTTCTTAAAACGCGATGTCGCATCTCATTCCTATGTTTCATGATAAGATATAATATTCATTGCGAAGTGTCATGTATACCTTGTATTCACTTCAAACGAATGTAAATGCCACACTTCCGTGCTAGGAAATAGCGTTTGCACATGTCTTCGTGTCGAAAGAATACAGTTCTAATGCTTCTTAAAACGAGACGTCGCATCTCATTTCTATGTTTCATGATAAGATACAATATCCATTGCGAAGAGACATGTATACCTCGTATTCACTTCAAAAGAATGTAAATGCGGCACTTCCTTGCTAGGAAATAGCGTTTGCAGGTGTCTACGTATCGAAGCAATAGAGTTATAATGCTTCTTAAAACGGGATATCGCATTTCATTTCTATGTTTCATAATAAGATACAATATTCATTGCGAAGTGTCATGTATACCTCGTATTCACTTCAAAAGAATGTAAATGCGACACTTCCTTCCTAGGAAATAGCGTTTGCAGATGTCTACGTATCGAAGCAATAGATTTCTAATGCTTCTTAAAACGCGAAATCGTATCTCATTTCTATGTTTCATTATAAGATATAATATTCATTGCGAAGTGTCATGTATACATCGCATTCAATTCAAATGAATGTAAATGCGACACTTCCTTGCTAAGAAGAAGCGCTTGCAGATGTCTACGTATCGTAGCAATAGAGTTCTAATGCTTCTTAAAACGCGATATCGCATCTCATTTCTACGTTTCATGATAAGATACAATATTCATTGTGAAGTGTCATGCATACCTCGTAATCGCTTCAAAAGAATGTAATGCTACACTTCCTTGCTAGGAAATAGCGTTGGCAGATGTCTACGTATCGAGGCGATAGAGTTCTAATGCTTCTAAAATCGCCATATCACATCTCATTTCTATTTATTATGATAAGATATAATATTCATTGCGGATTGTCATGTATTCCACGTATTCACTTCAAATGATTGCAAATGCGACACTTCCTTGCTGGGAAATAGCGCTTGCCGATTTCTACGTATGGTAGCATTAGGGTTCTAAATCTTTTCAAAACGCGATATCGCATCTCATTTCTATGTTTCATGATAAGATATAATATTCATTGTGAAGTGTCTTTTATACCACGTATACACTTCAAACGAATTAAAAAGCGACACTTCCTTCCTAGGAAGTAGCGTTTGCAGATGTCTACGTATCGTAGCAATAGAGTTCTAATGCTCCTTAAAACGCGATATCGCATCTCATTTCTACGATTCATGATAAGATACAATATTCATTGTGAAGTGTCATGTATACCTCGTAATCGCTTCAAAAGAATGTAATGCTACACTACCTTGCTAGGAAAAAGCGTTGGCAGATGTCTACGTATCGAAGCAATAGAGTTCTAATGCTTCTTAAATCGCCATATCGCATCTCATTTCTATTTATTATGATAAGATATAATATTCATTGCGGATTGTCATGTATTCCACGTATTCACTTCAAATGATTGCAAATGCGACACTTCCTTGCTGGGAAATAGCGCTTGCAGATGTCTACGTATGGTAGCATTAGGGTTCTAAATCTTTTCAAAACGCGATATCGCATCTCATTTCTATGTTTCATGATAAGATATAATATTCATTGTGAAGTGTATTTTATACCACGTATACACTTCAAACGAATTAAAAAGCGACACTTCCTTCCTAGGAAGTAGCGTTTGCAGATGTCTACGTATCGAAGCAATAGAGTTCTAATGCTTCTTAAATCGCGATATCGCACCTCACTTCTACGTTTCATGATAAGATATAATATTCATTGTGCAGTGTTATGTACATCACATCTACACTTCAAATGATTGTAAATGCGACACTTTCTTGCTAGGAAACAGCGTTTGCAGATGTCTAGGTATCGAAGCAATAGAGTTCTATTGCTGCTTAAATCGCAATATCGCATCTCATTTCTATGTTTCATGATAAGATATAATATTCATTGTGGAGTGTTATGTATACCTCGGCTACACTTCCTAAGAATGTAAATGCGACACTTCCTTGCTAGGAAATAGCGACTGCAGATGTCTACGTATCGTATCAATAGAGTTCTAATGATTCTTAAATCGCAATATCGCATCCCATTTGTATGTTTCATGATAAGATATAATATTCATTGTGGAGTGTTATGTATACCACGTATTCACCTCAAAAGAATGTAAATGCGACACTTCCTTGCCTGGAAATAGCGTTTGCAGATGTAAACATATCGTAGCATTAGGGTTCTAATGCTTCTCAAAATGCGATAGCGCATCTCATTTCTATGTTTCATGATAGGATATAATATTCATTGCGAAGTGTCATGTATACATGGCATACACTTAAAAGGAATGTAAATGCAACACTTCCTTGCTTGGAAATAGCGAAAACAGATGTCTACGTATCGTAACAATAGATTTCTAGTGCTTCTCAAAACGCGATATCGCATCTCATTACTATGTATCAAGATAAGATATAATATTCATTGCGAAGTGTCATGTATACCTAGCATACACTTCAAATGAACGTAAATGCAACACCTCCTTTCTTGGAAACTACGTTTCCAGATGTCTACTCTTAGAAGCAATAGAGTTCTAATGCTTCTTGAAACGCGATATCGCATCTCATTTCTATGTTTCATGATAAGATATAATATTCATTGCGGAGTGTCTTGTATACCACGCATACACTTCAAACGTATTAAAAGGCGACACTTCATTGCTAGGTAATAGCGTTTGCAGATGTCTACGTATCGAAGCAATAGATTTCCAATGCTTCTTAAAACGAGAAATCGCTCCCCATTTATATGCTTCATGAAAAGATATAATATTCATTGTGGAGTGTTATGAATACCTCGTATTCACTTCAAAAGAATGTAAATGCGACACTTCCTTGCTAGGAAATAGCGTCTGCAGATGTCTACGTATCGTAGCATTAGGGTTCGAATGCTTCTTAAAACGAGATATAGCATCTCATTTCTATGTTTCATTATAAGATATAATATTCATTGCGAAGTGTCATGTATACCTTGCATACACTTCAAATGAATGTAAATGCGACACTTCCTTGCTAGGCAATAGCGTTGGCAGATGTCTACATATCGAAGCAATAGCGTTCTAATGTTTCTTAAAACGAGATATAGCACCTCAATTCTGTTTTAGGATAAGATATAATATTCATTGCGGAGTGTCATGTATACTTCAATGAATGTAATTCATGTATCACTTCAAATGAATGTAAGTGCGACACTTCCTTGCTAGGAAATAGCGTTTACAGATGTCTACGTATCGTAGCAGTAGAGTTCTAATGCTTCTTAAAACGCGATATCGCATCAGATTTCTATGTTTCATGATAAGGTACAATATTCATTGCGAAGTGTCATGTATATCTCGCATTCACTTCAAAAGAATGTAAATGCGACACTTCCTTGCTGGGCAGTAGCATTTGCAGACGTCTACGTACCGAAGCAATAGAGTTCCAATGCATCTTAAATAGCGATATCGCATCTCATTTCTATGTTTTCTGATAAGATATAATATCCATTGCAAAGTGTTGTGTATACCTCGTATTCACTTCAAATGAATGTCAGTGCGACACATCCTTGCTATTAAATAGCGTTTGCAAATGACTACGTATCGTAGCAATAGATTACTAATGCTTTTTAAATCGCGGCATCGCATCTCATTCCTATGTTTCAAGATATGATATAATATTCATTGCGAAGTGTCATGTGTACCTCGTATACCATTCAAAAAAATGTTAATACGACACTTCCTTGCTAGAAGTTGCTTCTGCAGATGTCTACGTATGGAAGCAATAGAGTTCTAATGCTTCATAAATCGCGATATCGCATCACATTTCTGTGTTTTATGATAAGATATAATATTCATTGTGCAGTGTTATGTATACCTCGTATTCACCTCAATAGAATGTAAATGCGACTCTTCCTTGCTAGGAAATAGCGTTTGCAGATGTCTATGTATCGTAGCAATAGTGTTCTAATGCTTCATAAAGCGCGAAGTCGCATTTCATTTCTATGTTTTATGATAAGATATAATATTCATCGCGGAATGTCATGTATACTTCGGATTCACTTCCAAAGAATGTAAATGCGACACTTCCTTGCTAGGAAATAGAGATGGCAGATGTATACGTATCGAAGCAACAGAGTTCTAATGCATCTTAAAACGAGATATCGCATCTCATTTCTGTGTTTTATGAGAAGATATAATATTCATTGCGGAGTGTCTTGTATACTTCGTGTTCACTTCAAAAGAATGTAAATGCGACACTTCCGTACTTGGAAATAGCGTTTGCAGATGTCTGCGTATCGAAGTAATAGGGTTCTAGTGCTTCTTAAATCGTAATATCGCATCTCGTTTCTATGTTTCATGATAAGATATAATATTCATTGTGGAGTGTTATGTATACCTCGTATTCATCTCAACAGAATGTAAATGCGATACTTCCATGCTACGAAATAGCGTTTTGCGGATATCTACGTATCGGAGCAATAGAGTACTAATGCTTCTTAATTTGAGATATTACAACTCATTTCTATGTTTCTTGATAAGATATATTATTCATTGCGAACTGTCATGTATACCTCGCATATACTTCAAATGAATGTAAATGCGACACTTCCTTTCTAGGAAACTACGTTTCCCGATGTCTACGCTTCGATGCAATAGAGTTCTAATGCTTCTTAAAACGCGATATCGCATCTCATTTCTATGGTTCATGATAAGATATAGTATACAATGCGAAGTGTTATGTATATCTCGTCTACACTTCAAAAGAATGTAAATGCGGCACTTGCTTGCTAGAACGATGCGTTTGCATATGTCTCCGTATCGAAGCAATAGAGATCTAATGCTTCTTAAATCGCGATATCGCATCTCATTTGTATGCATCATGATAAGATACAGTATTCACTGTGCAGTGTTAAGTATACCTCGCGTACACCTCAAATGAATATAAATGCGACACATCCTTGCTAGGATATAGCGATGGCAGATTTCTACGTATCGAAGCAACAGTGTTCTAGTACTTCTTAAAACGAGATATCGCATCTCAATTCAATGTTTCATGGTAAGATATAATATTCATTGCGAATTGTATTGTGTACCTCGCATACGCTTCAAATGAATGTAAATGCGACACTTCCTTCCTAGGATATAGGGTTTGGAGATGTCTACGTAACAATGCAATAGAGTTCTAATGCTTCTTAAATTGCTATATCGCATCTCATTTCTATGTTTCACGATAAGATATAATAGACATTGTGCAGTGTCATGTATACCTCGTATTCACCTCAAAAGAATGTAAATGCGACACTTCCTTGCTTTGAAATTGCGTTTGCAGATGTCTACGTATCGCACCAATAGAGTTCTATTGCTTTTTAAATTGCGACAACGCTCCTCATTTCTATGTTTCATGATGAGATATAATATTCATTGTGGAGTGTCATGTATACCTCGTATTCACTTCAAGAGAATGTAAATGCGACACTTCCTTCCTGGGAAATAGCGTTTGCTGATGTCTACGTATCGATGCAATAGGGTTCTAATGCTTATTTAATCGCGATATCGAATCTCATTTCTATGTTTCGTGATAAGGTATAATATTCATTGTGCAGTGTTATGTATACCTCGTATTCACCTCAATAGAATGTAAATGCGACTCTTCCTTGCTAGGAAATAGCGTTTGCATATGTCTATGTATCGTAGCAATAGTGTTCTAATACTTCATAAAGCGCGAAATCGCATTTCATTTCTATGTTTTATGATAAGATATAATATTCATCGCGGAATGTCATGTATACTTCGGATTCACTTCCAAAGAATGTAAATGCGACACTTCCTTGCTAGGAAATAGAGATGGCAGATGTATACGTATCGAAGCAACAGAGTTCTAATGCATCTTAAAACGAGATATCGCATCTCATTTCTGTGTTTTATGAGAAGATATAATATTCATTGCGGAGTGTCTTGTATACTTCGTGTTCACTTCAAAAGAATGTAAATGCAACACTTCCTTGCTAGGAAATAGCGTCTGCAGATGTCTACGTATCGTAGCGAAATAGTTCTAATGCTTCTTAAATCGCGATATCGCATCTCATTTCTATGTTTCGTGATCAGGTATAATATGCACTGTGGATTGTTATTTATTCCTCGTATTCACTTCAAAAGAATGTACATGCGACACTTCCTTGCTAGGAAATAGCGTCTGCAGATGGCTACGTATCGAAGCAATAGAGTTCTAATGCTTCTTGAAACGCGATATTGCATCCCATTTCTATGGTTCATGATAAGATATAATATTCATTGCGAATTGTCATGTATACCTCGCGTTCTCTTCAAATGAATGAAAATGCTACACTTCCTAGCTTGGTAATAGCGTTTGCAGATGTCTACGTATCGAAGCAATAGGGTTCTAGTTCTTCTGAAAACGAGATATCGCATCTCATTTCTATTTCTCATGATAAGATGTAATATTCATTGCGAAGTGTTATGAATACCTCGTATTCACTTCAAAAGAATGTAACTGCGACACTTCCTTGCTAGGAAGTAGCGTGGCTGATGTCTACGTATCGTGGCTGTAGTGTTCTAATGCTTCTTAAAACGCGATATCGCCCCTCATTTCTATGTTTCATGATAAGATATAATATTCACTGTGGAGTGTTATGTATACCTCGTATTCATCTCAACAGAATGTAAATGCGATACTTCCATGCTACGAAATAGCGTTTTGCGGATATCTACGTATCGGAGCAATAGAGTACTAATGCTTCTTAATTTGAGATATTACAACTCATTTCTATGTTTCTTGATAAGATATATTATTCATTGCGAACTGTCGTGTATAGCTCGCATATACTTCAAATGAATGTAAATGCGACACTTCCTTTCTAGGAAACTACGTTTCCCGATGTCTACGCTTCGATGCAATAGAGTTCTAATGCTTCTTAAAACGCGATATCGCATCTCATTTCTATGGTTCATGATAAGATATAGTATACAATGCGAAGTGTTATGTATATCTCGTCTACACTTCAAAAGAATGTAAATGCGGCACTTGCTTGCTAGAACGATGCGTTTGCATATGTCTCCGTATCGAAGCAATAGAGATCTAATGCTTCTTAAATCGCGATATCGCATCTCATTTGTATGCATCATGATAAGATACAGTATTCATTGTGCAGTGTTAAGTATACCTCGCGTACACCTCAAATGAATATAAATGCGACACATCCTTGCTAGGATATAGCGATGGCAGATTTCTACGTATCGAAGCAACAGTGTTCTAGTACTTCTTAAAACGAGATATCGCATCTCAATTCAATGTTTCATGGTAAGATATAATATTCATTGCGAATTGTATTGTGTACCTCGCATACGCTTCAAATGAATGTAAATGCGACACTTCCTTGCTAGGATATAGCGTTTGGAGATGTCTACGTAACAATGCAATAGAGTTCTAATGCTTCTTAAATTGCTATATCGCATCTCATTTCTATGTTTCACGATAAGATATAATAGACATTGTGCAGTGTCATGTATACCTCGTATTCACCTCAAAAGAATGTAAATGCGACACTTCCTTGCTTTGAAATTGCGTTTGCAGATGTCTACGTATCGCACCAATAGAGTTCTATTGCTTTTTAAATTGCGACAACGCTCCTCATTTCTATGTTTCATGATGAGATATAATATTCATTGTGGAGTGTCATGTATACCTCGTATTCACTTCAAGAGAATGTAAATGCGACACTTCCTTCCTGGGAAATAGCGTTTGCTGATGTCTACGTATCGATGCAATAGGGTTCTAATGCTTATTTAATCGCGATATCGAATCTCATTTCTATGTTTCGTGATAAGGTATAATTTTCATTGTGGAGTGCTATGTATACCGCGTATTCACTTCAAAAGAATGTGAATGCGACACTTCCTTGCCAGGATATAGCGTTTGCAGATGTCTATGTATCGTAGTAATAGTGTTCTAATGATTCTTATATCGCTATATCGCATCCTATTTCTATGTTTCATGATAAGACATAATATTCAATGCGGAGTGTCATGTATTCCTCATATTCACTTCAAAAGAATGTAAATGCGACACTTCCATGATAGGAAATAGCGTTTGCAGATGTCTCCGTATCGAAGCAATAGGGTTCTAATGCTTCTTGAAACGCGATATCGCATCTCATTTCTATGCTTCATGATAAGCTATAATACTCATTGCGATGTGTTACGTATACCTCGTATACACATCAATTAATGTAAGTGCGACACTTCCTTGCTAGGAAGTAGCGCTTGCAGTTGTCTACGTATCGAAGAAATAGAGTTTTATGATTCTTAAATCCCGATATCGCATCTCATTTCTATGTTTCGTGATAAGGTATAATATTCATTGTGGTGTGTTATGTATACCTCGTATTCACTTTAAAAGAATGTAAATGCGACACTTCCTTGCGACTAAATAGCGTTCGCAGATGTCTACGCATCGTAGCAATAGAGTTCTGATGCTTCTTAAAACGCGATGTCGCATCTCATTCCTATGTTTCATGATAAGATATAATATTCATTGCGAAGTGTCATGTATACCTTGTATTCACTTCAAACGAATGTAAATGCCACACTTCCGTGCTAGGAAATAGCGTTTGCACATTCTTCGTGTCGAAAGAATACAGTTCTAATGCTTCTTAAAACGAGATGTCGCATCTCATTTCTATGCTTCATGATAAGATACAATATCCATTGCGAAGTGACATGTATACCTCGTATTCACTTCAAAAGAATGTAAATGCGGCACTTCCTTCCTAGGAAATAGCGTTTGCAGATGTCTGTGTATCGAAGCAGTAGAGTTCTAATGCTTCTTGAAACGTGAAATCGCATCTCATTTCTATGCTTCATGATAAGCTATAATACTCATTGCGAAGTGTGACGTATACCTCTTATACACTTCAATGAATGTAAGTGTGACACTTCCTTGCTAGGAAGTAGCGTTTGCAGTTGTCTACGTATCGAAGAAATAGAGTTTTATGCTTTTTAAATCCCGATATCGCATCTCATTTCTATGTTTCAAGATAAGATATAATATTCATTGTGGAGTGTTATGTATACCTCGTATTCACTTAAAAAGAATGTAATTGCGATACTTCCTTGCTAGGAAATAGCGAATGCAGATGTCTCCGTACCGAAGCAATAGAGATCTAATGCTTCTCAAATCGAGATATCGCATTTCATTTCTATGTTTCCTGATAAGGTATAATATTCATTGCGAAGTGTCATGTATATCTCGTATTCACATCAAAAGAATGTAAATGCGACACTTCCTTCCTAGGAAATAGCGTTTGCAGATGTCTACGTATCGAAGCAATAGAGTTATAATGCTTCTTAAAACGGCATATCGCATTTCATTTCTATGTTTCATAATAAGATACAATATTCATTGCGAAGTGTCATGTATACCTCGTATTCACTTCAAAAGAATGTAAATGCGACACTTGCTTCCTAGGAAATAGCGTTTGCAGATGTCTACGTATCGAAGCAATAGATTTCTAATGCTTCTTAAAACGCGAAATCGTATCTCATTTCTATGTTTGATGATAAGATATAATATTCATTGCGATGTGTCACTTATACCTCGCATATACTTCAAATGAATGAAAATGTGAGACTTCTTTGCTAGGAAATAGCGTTTGCAGATGTGTACCTATCGTAGCAATAAGATTCCAATGCTTCTCAAAACGCGATATCGCATCTCATATCTATGTTTCATGGTAAGATATAATATTCATTGTGGAGTGTTATGTATACCTCGTATTCACTTCAAAAGATTGTAAATGCTACTCTTCCTTGCTTGGAAATAGCGTCTGCAGATGTCTACGTATCGTAGCAATGGAGTTCTAATGCTTCATAAAGCGCGAAATCGCATTTCATTTCTATGTTTTATGATAAGATATAATATTCATCGCGGAATGTCATGTATACTTCGGATTCACTTCCAAAGAATGTAAATGCGACACTTCCTTGCTAGGAAATAGAGATGGCAGATGTATACGTATCGAAGCAACAGAGTTCTAATGCATCTTAAAACGAGATATCGCATCTCATCTCTGTGTTTTATGAGAAGATATAATATTCATTGCGGAGTGTCTTGTATACTTCGTGTTCACTTCAAAAGAATGTAAATGCGACACTTCCTTGCTAGGAAATAGCGTCTGCAGATGTCTACGTATCGTAGCAAAATAGTTCTAATGCTTCTTAAATCGCGATATCGCATCTCATTTCTATGTTTCGTGATCAGGTATAATATGCACTGTGGATTGTTATTTATTCCTCGTATTCACTTCAAAAGAATGTACATGCGACACTTCCTTGCTAGGAAATAGCGTCTGCAGATGGCTACGTATCGTAGCAATAGGGTTCGAATGCTTCTTAAAACGAGATATAGCATCTCATTTCTATGTTTATTATAAGATACAATATTCATTGCGAAGTGTCATGTATACCTTGCATACACTTCAAATGAATGTAAATGCGACACTTCCTTGCTAGGAAATAGTGTTTGCAGATGTCTACGTATCGTAGAAGTAGAGTTCTAATGCTTCTTAAAACGCGATATCGCATCAGATATCTATGTTTCATGATAAGGTATAATCTTCAATGCGAAGTGTCATGTATACCTCGCATACACTTCAAATGAATGTAAATCCGACACTTCCTTTCTAGGAAACAGCGTTTCCAGATCTCTAGGTATCGAAGCAATAGAGTTCTAATGCTTCTTAAAACGCGATATTGCATCTCATTTCTATGTTTCAAGATAAGATATAATATTCATTGCGAAGTGTCATGTATACCTCGCATACACTTCAAATGAATGTAAACGCGTCACTTCCTTGCTAGTATATATCGATGGCAGATGTGTACGTATCGAAGCAAGAGAGTTCTAATGGTTCTTAAATCGCGATATCGCATCTCATTTCTATGTTTCATTATACGATATAATACTCGTTGTGGAGTGTTATGTATACCTCGTATTCACTTCAAGAGATAGTAAATGCGACACTTCCTGGCTAGGAAATAGCGTCTGCAGATGTCTACGTATAGAAGCAATAGAGTTCTAATGCTTCTTAAAAGGCGAAGTCGCTCCTCATTTCGATGTTTCATGATAAGATATAATAGTCATTGTGGAGTGTTATGTATACCTTGTACTCACTTCAAAAGAATGTAAATGCGACACATCCTTCCTAGGATATAGCGTCTGCAGGTATCTACGTATCGTAGCAATAGAGAATTAATGTTTCGTAAAACGAGATATCGCACCTCATTTCTGTTTCAGGATAAGATATAATATTCATTGCGAAATGTCATGTGTACTTCGTATTCACTTGAAAACAATGTAATTGCGACACTTCCATGCTGGGAAATAGCGTTTTCAGATGTCTGCGTATCGAAGCAATAGAGTTCTAATGCTCCTTAAGACGCGATATGTCATCTCATTCCTACGTTTCATGATAAGATACAATATTCATTGTGAACTGTCATGTATACCTCGTAATCGCTTCAAAAGAATGTAATGCTACACTACCTTGCTAGGAAAAAGCGTTGGCAGATGTCTACGTATCGAAGCAATAGAGTTCTAATGCTTCTTAAATCGCCATATCGCATCTCATTTCTATTTATTATGATAAGATATAATATTCATTGCGGATTGTCATGTATTCCACGTATTCACTTCAAATGATTGCAAATGGGACACTTCCTTGCTGGGAAATAGCGCTTGCAGATGTCTACGTATGGTAGCATTAGGGTTCTAAATTTTTTCAAAACGCGATATCGCATCTCATTTCTATGTTTCATGATAAGATATAATATTCATTGTGAAGTGTATTTTATACCACGTATACACTTCAAACGAATTAAAAAGCGACACTTCCTTCCTAGGAAGTAGCGTTTGCAGATGTCTACGTATCGAAGCAATAGAGTTCTAATGCTTCTTGAAACGCGATATTGCATCCTATTTCTATGGTTCATGATAAGATATAATATTCATTGCGAATTGTCATGTATACCTCGCGTTCTCTTCAAATGAATGAAAATGCTACACTTCCTAGCTTGGTAATAGCGTTTGCAGATGTCTACGTATCGAAGCAATAGGGTTCTAGTTCTTCTGAAAACGAGATATCGCATCTCATTTCTATTTCTCATGATAAGATGTAATATTCATTGCGAAGTGTTATGAATACCTCGTATTCACTTCAAAAGAATGTAACTGCGACACTTCCTTGCTAGGAAGTAGCGTGGCTGATGTCTACGTATCGTGGCTGTAGTGTTCTAATGCTTCTTAAAACGCGATATCGCCCCTCATTTCTATGTTTCATGATAAGATATAATATTCACTGTGGAGTGTTATGTATACCTCGTATTCATCTCAACAGAATGTAAATGCGATACTTCCATGCTACGAAATAGCGTTTTGCAGATATCTACGTATCGGAGCAATAGAGTACTAATGCTTCTTAATTTGAGATATTACAACTCATTTCTATGTTTCTTGGTAAGATATATTATTCATTGCGAACAGTCATGTATAGCTCGCATATACTTCAAATGAATGTAAATGCGACACTTCCTTTCTAGGAAACTACGTTTCCCGATGTCTACGCTTCGATGCAATAGAGTTCTAATGCTTCTTAAAACGCGATATCGCATCTCATTTCTATGGTTCATGATAAGATATAGTATACAATGCGAAGTGTTATGTATATCTCGTCTACACTTCAAAAGAATGTAAATGCGGCACTTGCTTGCTAGAACGATGCGTTTGCATATGTCTCCGTATCGAAGCAATAGAGATCTAATGCTTCTTAAATCGCGATATCGCATCTCATTTGTATGCATCATGATAAGATACAGTATTCATTGTGCAGTGTTAAGTATACCTCGCGTACACCTCAAATGAATATAAATGCGACACATCCTTGCTAGGATATAGCGATGGCAGATTTCTGCGTATCGAAGCAACAGTGTTCTAGTACTTCTTAAAACGAGATATCGCATCTCAATTCAATGTTTCATGGTAAGATATAATATTCATTGCGAATTGTATTGTGTACCTCGCATACGCTTCAAATGAATGTAAATGCGACACTTCCTTGCTAGGATATAGCGTTTGGAGATGTCTACGTAACAATGCAATAGAGTTCTAATGCTTCTTAAATTGCGACAACGCTCCTCATTTCTATGTTTCATGATGAGATATAATATTCATTGTGGAGTGTCATGTATACCTCGTATTCACTTCAAGAGAATGTAAATGCGACACTTCCTTCCTGGGAAATAGCGTTTGCTGATGTCTACGTATCGATGCAATAGGGTTCTAATGCTTATTTAATCGCGATATCGAATCTCATTTCTATGTTTCGTGATAAGGTATAATTTTCATTGTGGAGTGCCATGTATACAGCGTATTCACTTCAAAAGAATGTGAATGCGACACTTCCTTGCCAGGATATAGCGTTTGCAGATGTCTATGTATCGTAGCAATAGTGTTCTAATGATTCTTATATCGCTATATCGCATCCTATTTCTATGTTTCATGATAAGACATAATATTCAATGCGGAGTGTCATGTATTCCTCATATTCACTTCAAAAGAATGTAAATGCGACACTTCCATGATAGGAAATAGCGTTTGCAGATGTCTCCGTATCGAAGCAATAGGGTTCTAATGCTTCTTGAAACGCGATATCGCATCTCATTCCTATGCTTCATGATAAGCTATAATACTCATTGCGATGTGTTACGTATACCTCGTATACACATCAATTAATGTAAGTGCGACACTTCCTTGCTAGGAAGTAGCGCTTGCAGTTGTCTACGTATCGAAGAAATAGAGTTTTATGCTTCTTAAATCCCGATATCGCATCTCATTTCTATGTTTCGTGATAAGGTATAATATTCATTGTGGTGTGTTATGTATACCTCGTATTCACTTTAAAAGAATGTAAATGCGACACTTCCTTGCGACTAAATAGCGTTCGCAGATGTCTACGCATCGTAGCAATAGAGTTCTGATGCTTCTTAAAACGCGATGTCGCATCTCATTCCTATGTTTCATGATAAGATATAATATTCATTGCGAAGTGTCATGTATACCTTGTATTCACTTCAAACGAATGTAAATGCCACACTTCCGTGCTAGGAAATAGCGTTTGCACATTCTTCGTGTCGAAAGAATACAGTTCTAATGCTTCTTAAAACGAGATGTCGCATCTCATTTCTATGCTTCATGATAAGATACAATATCCATTGCGAAGTGACATGTATACCTCGTATTCACTTCAAAAGAATGTAAATGCGGCACTTCCTTCCTAGGAAATAGCGTTTGCAGATGTCTACGTATCGAAGCAGTAGAGTTCTAATGCTTCTTGAAACGTGAAATCGCATCTCATTTCTATGCTTCATGATAAGCTATAATACTCATTGCGAAGTGTGACGTATACCTCTTATACACTTCAATGAATGTAAGTGTGACACTTCCTTGCTAGGAAGTAGCGTTTGCAGTTGTCTACGTATCGAAGAAATAGAGTTTTATGCTTTTTAAATCCCGATATCGCATCTCATTTCTATGTTTCATGATAAGATATAATATTCATTGTGGAGTGTTATGTATACCTCGTATTCACTTAAAAAGAATGTAATTGCGATACTTCCTTGCTAGGAAATAGCGAATGCAGATGTCTCCGTACCGAAGCAATAGAGATCTAATGCTTCTCAAATCGAGATATCGCATTTCATTTCTATGTTTCCTGATAAGGTATAATATTCATTGCGAAGTGTCATGTATATCTCGTATTCACATCAAAAGAATGTAAATGCGACACTTCCTTCCTAGGAAATAGCGTTTGCAGATGTCTACGTATCGAAGCAATAGAGTTATAATGCTTCTTAAAACGGCATATCGCATTTCATTTCTATGTTTCATAATAAGATACAATATTCATTGCGAAGTGTCATGTATACCTCGTATTCACTTCAAAAGAATGTAAATGCGACACTTCCTTCCTAGGAAATAGCGTTTGCAGATGTCTACGTATCGAAGCAATAGATTTCTAATGCTTCTTAAAACGCGAAATCGTATCTCATTTCTATGTTTGATGATAAGATATAATATTCATTGCGATGTGTCACTTATACCTCGCATACACTTCAAATGAATGAAAATGTGAGACTTCTTTGCTAGGAAATAGCGTTTGCAGATGTGTACCTATCGTAGCAATAAGATTCCAATGCTTCTCAAAACGCGATATCGCATCTCATATCTATGTTTCATGGTAAGATATAATATTCATTGTGGAGTGTTATGTATACCTCGTATTCACTTCAAAAGATTGTAAATGCTACTCTTCCTTGCTTGGAAATAGCGTCTGCAGATGTCTACGTATCGTAGCAATGGAGTTCTAATGCTTCGGAAAACGCTATATCGCATCTCATTTCTATGTTTCATTATAAGATATAATATTCATTGCGAACTGTCATGTATACATCGCATTCAATTCAAATGAATGTAAATGCGACACTTCCTTGCTAGGAAGAAGCGCTTGCAGATGTCTACGTATCGAAGCAATAGAGTTCTAATGCTTCTTAAATCGCCATATCGCATCTCATTTCTATTTATTATGATAAGATATAATATTCATTGCGGATTGTCATGTATTCCACGTATTCACTTCAAATGATGGCAAATGCGACACTTCCTTGCTGGGAAATAGCGCTTGCAGATGTCTACGTATGGTAGCATTGGGGTTCTAAATCTTTTCAAAACGCGATATCGCATCTCATTTCTATGTTTCATGATAAGATATAATATTCATTTTGAAGTGTACTTTATACCACGTATACACTTCAAACGAATTAAAAAGCGACACTTCCTTCCTAGGAAGTAGCGTTTGCAGATGTCTACGTATCGAAGCAATAGAGTTCTAATGCTTCTTAAATCGCGATATCGCATCTCATTTGTATGCATCATGATAAGATACAGTATTCATTGTGCAGTGTTAAGTATACCTCGCGTACACCTCAAATGAATATAAATGCGACACATCCTTGCTAGGTTATAGCGATGGCAGATTTCTACGTATCGAAGCAACAGTGTTCTAGTACTTCTTAAAACCAGATATCGCATCTCAATTCAATGTTTCATGGTAAGATATAATATTCATTGCGAATTGTATTGTGTACCTCGCATACGCTTCAAATGAATGTAAATGCGACACTTCCTTGCTAGGAAATAGCGTTTGGAGATGTCTACGTAACAATGCAATAGAGTTCTAATGCTTCTTAGATTGCTATGTCGCATCTCATTTCTATGTTTCACGATAAGATATAATAGACATTGTGCAGTGTCATGTATACCTCGTATTCACCTCAAAAGAATGTAAATGCGACACTTCCTTGCTTTGAAATTGCGTTTGCAGATGTCTACGTATCGCACCAATAGGGTTCTATTGCTTTTTAAATTGCGATAACGCTCCTCATTTCTATGTTTCATGATGAGATATAATATTCATTGTGGAGTGTCATGTATACCTCGTATTCACTTCAAGAGAATGTAAATGCGACACTTCCCTGCCGGGAAATAGCGTTTCCAGATGTCTACGTATCGAAACAATAGAGTTCTAATGCTTCTTAGAACGAGATGTCGCATCTTATTTCTATGTTTCATGATAAGATATAATATTCATTGCGAAGTGTCAAGTATACACCGTATGCACTTCAAAAGAATGTAACTGCGACACTTCCTTGCTAGGAAATAGCGTTTGCATATGTCTATATATCGAAGCAATAAAGCTCTAATGATTCTTAAAACGAAATACCGCATCTCATTCCTATGTTTCATGATAAGATGTAATATTCATTGCGAAGTGTCATCTATACCTCGTTTTCACATCAAAAGAATGTAAATGCCACTCTTCCTTCCTGGGAAATAGCGTTTGCTGATGTCTACGTATCGATGCAATAGGGTTCTAATGCTTATTTAATCGCGATATCGAATCTCATTTCTATGTTTCGTGATAAGGTATAATTTTCATTGTGGAGTGCTATGTATACCGCGTATTCACTTCAAAAGAATGTAAATGCGACACTTCCTTGCCAGGATATAGCGTTTGCAGATGTCTATGTATCGTAGCAATAGTGTTCTAATGATTCTTATATCGCTATATCGCATCCTATTTCTATGTTTCATGATAAGACATAATATTCAATGCGGAGTGTCATGTATTCCTCATATTCGCTTCGAAAGAATGTAAATGCGACACTTCCATGCTAGGAAATAGCGTTTGCAGATGTCTCCGTATCGAAGCAATAGGGTTCTAATGCTTCTTAAATCGCGATATAGAATCTCGTTTCTATGTTACGTGATAAGGTATAATTTTCATTGTGGAGTGCTATGTATACCGCGTATTTACTTCAAAAGAATGTAAATGCAACGCTTCCTTGCTAGGAAATAGCGTTTGCAGATGTCTACGTATCGTAGACATATAGTTCTAATGCTTCTTAATACGAGATATCGCATCTCATTCCTATGTTTCATGAGAAGGTATAATATTCATTGCGAAGTGTCATGTACACCTCGTATTCACGTCAAAGGAATGTAAATGCGACACTTCCTTGCTAGGAAATAGCGTTTGGAGAAGTCTACGTATGGAAGCAATAGAGTTCTAATGCTTCTTAAATCGCCATATCGCATCTCGTTTCTATGTTTTATGATAGGATATAATATTCATTGCGGAGTATCATGTATACCACGTTTGCTCTTCAAAAGAATGTAAATGCGACACTTCCTTGCTAGGAAGTAGCGTTTGCAGGTGTCTACGTATCGAAGCAATAGAGTTCTAATGCTTCTTAAATCGCCATATCGCATCAAATTTCTATGTATCATGATAAGATATATTATTCACTGCGAAATGTCATGTATACCTCGTATTCACTTCAAAAGAATGTAAATGGGACACTTCCTTGCTAGGATGTAGCGTTCGCAGATGACTGCGTATCGTAGCAATAGAGTTCTAATGCTTCTTAAGACGAGATGTCGCACTTCATTTCGATGCTCCATGATGAGATATAATATTCATTGCGAAGTGTCATGTATACCTCGTACTCACTTCAACAGAATGTAAATGTGACACTTCCTTGCAAGGAAATAGCGTCTGCAGATTTCTACGTATCGAAGCAATAGAATTCTAAAGCTTCTTAAATCGTAATATCGCATCTCGTTTCTGTGTTTCATGATAAGATATAAAATTCATTGCCAAGTTTCATGTACAACTCGTATTCACTTCAAACGAATGTAAATGCGACACTTCCTTCCTAGGAAATAGCGTTTGCAGATGTCTACGTATCGTAGCAATAGACTTCTAATGCTTCTTAAAACGCGATATCGCATCCCATTTCTATGTTTCATAATGAGATATAATATTCATTGCCAAGTATCACTTATACCTCGCATACACTTCAAATGAATGTAAATGCGACACTTCCTTGCTAGGAAATAGCGTTTGCAGATGACTACGTATCATAGCAATAGGGTTCTACTGCTTCTTAAAACGCGATGTCGCATATCATTTCTATGTCTCATGATAAGATATAATAATTATTGCGAAATGTCATGTATACCTCGCATACACTTCAAATGAATGTAAATGCGACTCTCCCTTGCTAGGAAATAGCGTTTGCAGATGTCTACGTATCTAAGCAATAGAGATCTATTGCTTCTTGAATCGCGATATCGCATCTCATTTCTATGTTTCATGATAAGATATAATATTCATTGTGCAGTGTTATGTATATCTCGTCTACACTTCAAATGAATGTAAATGCGACGCTTCCCTGCTAGGGAATAGCGTCTGCAGATGTCTACGTATCTAAGCAATAGAGTTCTAATGCTTCTTAAATCGCGATATCGCATCTCATTTCTATGTTTCATGATAAGATATAATATTAATTAGCAAGTGTCATGTATACCTCGCATACTCTTCAAATGAATGTAAATGCGACACTTCCGTGCGAGGAAATAGCGTTTGCAGAAGTCTACGTATCGAAGCAATAGAGTTCTAATGCTTCTTTAATCGCAAAATCGCATCTCATTTCTATGTTTCATGATAAGATATAATATACATAATGCACTGTTATGTATACCTCGTATTTACTTCAAAAGAATGTAAATGCGACATTTCCTTGCTAGGAAGTAGCGTTTTCAGTTGTCTACGTATCGAAGCAATAGAGTTCTAATGCTTCTTAAACCGCGATGTGGCATTTCATTTCTTTGCTTCGTGATAAGGTACAACAATCATCGTGGAGTGTTATGTATACCCCGTATTCACATCAAAAGAATGCAAATGCGACACTTGCTTCCTACGAAATAGCGTTTGCAGATGTCTACGTATCGTAGCAATAGAGTTCTAATGCTTCTTAGAACGCGATATCACATCACATTTATATGTTTCATGATAAGATATAATATTCATTGCGAAGTTTCACGTATTCCTCGTATTCACTTCAAATGAATGTAAATGCGACACTTCCTTGCTAGGATACAGCGTCTGCAGATGTCTACGTATCGTAGCAATAGAGTTCTAATGCTTCTTAAAACGCGCTCTCACATCACATTTCTATGTTTCATGATAAGATATAATATTCAATGCGAAGTTTCATGTATTCCTCGTATTCACTTCAAATGAATGTAAATGCGACACTTCCTTGCTAGGAAATAGCGACTGCAGATGTCTAAGTATCGAAGCAATAGAGTTCTAATGCTTCTTGGAACGGGATATCGCATCTCATTTCTATGTTTCACGATAAGATATAATATTAATAGCGAAGTGTCATGTATACCTTGTATTCACGTCAGAAGAATGTAAATGCGACACTTCCTTGCTAGGAAATAACGTTTGCAGATGTCTACGTATCGCAGCAATAGAGTTCTAATGCTTCTTAAAACGGGATGTCACATCTCGTTTCTATGTTACATGATAAGATATAGTATTCATTGCGAAGAATCACTTATACCTCGCATACACTTCAGAAGAATGTAAATGCGACACTTCCTTGCTAGGAAACAGCGTCTGCAGATGTCTACGCAACGTAGCAATAGAGTTCCAATGCTTCTTAAAACGCGCTCTCACATCACATTTCTGTGTTTCATGATAAGATATAATATTCATTGCGAAGTGTTATGTATACCTCGCATACACTTCAAATGAATGTAAATGCGATACTACCTTGCTAGGAAATAGCGTTTGCAGATGCCTACGTATCGAAGCAATAGAGTTCTAATGCTTCTTGGAACGGGATATCGCATCACATTTCTATGTTTCACGATAAGATATAATATTAATAGCGAAGTGTCATGTATACCTTGTATTCACGTCAGAAGAATGTAAATGCGACACTTCCTTGCTAGGAAATAACGTTTGCAGATGTCTACGTATCGTAGCAATCGTGTTATAATGCTTCCTATAACGAGATATCGCATCTCATTTCTATGTTTCATGATAACATATAATATTCATTGCGAAGTGTTATGTATACCTCGCATACACTTCAAATGAATGTAAATGCGACAGTTCCTTGCTAGGAAGTAGCTATTGCAGATGTCTACGTATCGAAGCAATAGAGTTCTAATGCTTCTTGAAACGGGATATCGCATCTCATTTCTATGTTTCATGATAAGATATAATATTAATAGCGAAGTGTCATGTATACCTTGTATTCACATCAGAAGAATGTAAATGCGACACTTCCTTGCTAGGAAATAACGTTTGCAGTTGTCTACGTATCGTAGCAATAGAGTTCCAATGCTTCTTAAAACGCGATATCACATCACATTCCTATGTTTCACGATAAGATATAATATTCATAGTGGAGTGTCATTTATACCTCGTATTCACCTCAAAAGAATGTAAATGCGAAACTTACTTCCTAGGAAATAGCGTTTGCAGATTTCTGCGCATCCTAGCATTAGATTTCTATTGCATCCCAAAACGTGATATCGCATCTCATTTCTATGTTTCGTGATAAGATATAATATTTATTGCGAAGTGTCACGTATACATCGCATACACTTCAAATGAATGTAAATGCGACACTTCCTTGCTAGGAAATAGCGTTTGCAGATATTTACGCATCGAAGCAATAAAGTTCTAATGCATCTTAAATCGTGATATCGCATCTCATTTCTATGTTTCATGATAACATATAATATTAATTGCGAAGTGTCATGTATACCTTGTATTCTCGTCAGAAGAATGTAAATGCGACACTTCCTTGCTAGGAAATAACGTTTGCAGATGTCTACGTATCGTAGCAATAGAGTTCTAATGCTTCTTAAAACGGGATGTCACATCTCGTTTCTATGTTACATGATAAGATATAGTATTCATTGCGAAGAATCACTTATACCTCGCATACACTTCAGAAGAATGTAAATGCGACACTTCCTTGCTAGGAAACAGCGTCTGCAGATGTCTACGTATCGTAGCAATAGAGTTCTAATGCTTCTTAAAACGCGCTCTCACATCACATTTCTATGTTTCATGATAAGATATAATATTCATTGCGAAGTTTCATGTATTCCTCGTATTCACTTCAAATGAATGTAAATGCGACACTTCCTTGCTAGGAAATAGCGACTGCAGATGCCTAAGTATCGAAGCAATAGAGTTCTAATGCTTCTTGAAACGGGATGTCACATCTCGTTTCTATGTTTCATGATAAGATATAGTATTCATTGCGAAGAATCACTTATACCTCTCATACACTTCAGAAGAATGTAAATGCGACACTTCCTTGCTAGGAAATAACGTTTGCAGATGTCTACGTATCGTAGCAATAGAGTTCTAATGCTTCTTAAAACGCGATATCACATCACATTTATATGTTTCATGATAAGATATATTATTCATTGCGAAGTTTCATGTATTCCTCGTATTCACTTCAAATGAATGTAAATGCGACACTTCCTTGCTAGGAAATAGCGTTTGCAGATGTCTACGTATCGTAGCAATCGTGTTATAATGCTTCCTATAACGAGATATCGCATCTCATTTCTATGTTTCATGATAACATATAATATTCATTGCGAAGTGTTATGTATACCTCGCATACACTTCAAATTAATGAAAATGCAACACTTCCTTGCTAGGAAGTAGCTATTGCAGATGTCTACGTATCAAAGCAATAGAGTTCTAATGCTTCTTGAAACGGGATATCGCATCTCATTTCTATGTTTCATGATAAGATATAATATTAATTGCGAAGTGTCATGTATACCTTTTATTCACTTCAGAAGAATGTAAATGCGACACTTCCTTGCTAGGAAATAACGTTTGCAGATGTCTACGTATCGTAGCAATAGAGTTCCTATGCTTCTTAAAACGCGATATCACATCACATTTCTATGTTTCACGATAAGATATAATATTCATAGTGGAGTGTTATTTATACCTCGTATTCACCTCAAAAGAATATAAATGCGACACTTCCTTCCTAGGAAATAGCGTTTGCAGATTTCTGCGTATGGTAGCAAGCGTTTTATAATGCTTCTTAAAACAAGATGTCGCATCTCATTTCTATGTTTCATGATAAGATATAATATTCATTGCGAAGTTTCAAGTATTCCTCGTATTCACTACAAATGAGTGTAAATGCGACACTACCTTGCTAGGAAATAGAGTTTGCAGATGTCTACGTATCGTAGCAAGAGAGTTCTAATGCTTCTTGAAACGGGATATCGAATCTCATTACTGTGTTTCATGATAAGATATATTCATTGCGAAGTTTCATGTATTCCTCGTATTCACTACAAATGAATGTAAATGCGACACTTCCTTGCTAGGAAATAGAGTTTGCAGATGTCTACGTATCGAAGCAATAAAGTTCTAATGCATCTTACATCGCGATATCGTATCTGATTTCTATGTTTCATGATAATATATAATATTCATTGTGCATTGTTATTTATACCTGGCATTCACTTCAAAAGAATGTAAATGCGACACTTCCTTGCTAGGAAATAGCGTTTGCAGATGTCTACGTATCGTAGCATTAGAGTTCTAATGCCTCTTAAATCGCGATATCGCATCTCATTTCTATGTTTCATGATAAGATATAATATTCATTGTGCAGTGATATGTATATCCCGTCTACACTTCAAAAGAATGTAAATGCGACACTCCCTTGCTAGGAAATAGCGTCTGCAGATGTCTACGTATCGTAGAAATAGAGTTCTAATTCTTCTTAAAACGCGATATCGCATCTCATTTCTATGTTCCATGATAAGATACAATATTAATTGCCAAGTGTCATGTATACCTCGTATTCACTTCAAAACAGTGTAAATGCTACACTTCCTTGCTAGGAAATAGCGGTTGCAGATGTCTTCGTATCGAAGCAATTGAGTTCTAATGCTTCTCAAAACGCGATATCGCATCTCATTTCTATGAATCATGATAAGATGTAATATTCATTGCGAAGTTTCTTGTATACCTCGCATACACTTCAAATTAATGTAAATGCGACACTTCCTTGCTAGGAAATATCGATGGCAGTTGTCTACGTATCGAAGCAACAGAGTTCTAATGCTTCTTAAATCGCAATATCGCATCTCATTTCTATGTTTCATGATAAGATATAATATTCATTATGGATTGTTATGTATACCTCGTATTCGCTTCAAAAGATTGAAAATGCTACACTTCCTTGCTAGGAATTATCGCTTGCAGATGTCTACTTATCGTAGCAATAGAGTTCTAATGCTTCCTAAAAAGCGAAATCGCTCCTCATTTATATGCTTTATGATAAGATGTAATATTCATTGTGGAGTGTTCTGTATACCTCGTATTCACTTCAAAAGAATGTAAAAGCGACACTTCCTTACTAGGAAATAGTGTCTGCAGATGTCTACGTATCGTAGCAATAGTGTTCTAATGCTTCTGAAAATGCCATATCGCATCTCATTTCTATGTTTCATGATAAGATATAATATTCATTCTGGAGTGTTATGTATACCCCGTATTCACTTCAACGGATTGTAAATGCGACACTTCCTTCCTAGGTAATAGCGACTGCAGATGTTTACGTATCGAAGCAATAGATTTCTAATGCTTCTTAAAACGCGATACCGCTTCTCAGCTATATGCTTCATGATAAGATATAATATTCATTGTGGAGTGTTATGTATACCTTGTATTCACTTCAAAAGAATGTAAATGCGACACTTCCTTGCTAGGAAATAGCGTCAGCAGATATCTACGTATCGTAGCAATAGAGATCTAATGCTTCTTGAATCGCCATATCGCATCCCATTTCTATGTTTTATGATAAGATATACTATTCATTGCGGTGTGTCATGTATACCTCGTATTCACTTCAAAAGAATGTAAATGCGACACATCCTTGCTAGGAAATAGCGTTTGCAGATGTGTACGTATCGAAGCAAAAGAATTCCAATGCTTCTTAAAACGAGATATCGCATCCCATTCCTATGTTTCATGGTAAGATATATTATTCATTGCGAAGTATCACGTATACCTCGCATACACTTGAAATGAATGTAAATGCGACACTTCCTTGCTAGGAAATAGCGTTTGCAGATGTCCACGTATCGAAGCAATAAAGTTCTAATGCATCTTAAATCGTGATATCGCATCTCTCATTTCTATGTTTCATGAACACATATAATATTCATTGTGCAACGTTATGTATACCTCGCATTCACTTCAAAAGAATATAAATGCGACTCTTCCTTCCTAGGAAATAGCGTTTGCAGATTTCTACGTATCGTAGCAATAGAGTTCTAATGCTTCTTGAAACGGGATATCGAATCTCATTACTGTGTTTCATGATGAGATATAATATTCATTGCGAAGTTTCATTTATTCCTCGTATTCACTTCAAATGAATGTAAATGCGACACTTCCTTGCTAGGAAATAGCGTTTGCAGATGTCTACGTATCGAAGCAATAGAGTTCTAATGCTTCTTGAAACGAGATATCGCATCTCATTTGTATGTTTCATGAGAACATATAATATTCATTGCGAAGTATTATGTATACCTCGCATACACTTCAAATGAATGTAAATGCGAAACTTCCTTGCTAGGAAATAGCGTTTGCAGATGTCTACGTAAGAAGCAATAGAGTTCTAGTGCTTATCAAAACGCGATATCGCATCCCATATCTATGTTTCATGATAAGATATAATATTCATTGCGAAGTGACATGTATACCTCGGATTCACTTCAGAAGAATGTAAATGCGACACTTCCTTGCTAGGAAGTAGCGTTTGCAGATGTCTACGTATCGAAGCAATAGATTTCTTATACTTCTTAAAACGCGATATCGCATCTCATATCTATGTCTCATGATAAGATATAATATTCATTGTGCAGTGCTATGTGTACCAAGTATTGGCTTCAAAAGTATGTAAATGCGACACTTTCTTGCTAGGAGATAGTATTGGCAGGTGTCTACGTATCGAAGCAATAGAGATCTAATGCTTCTTAAATCGCGATATCGCATCTCATTTCTGTGTTTCATGATAAGATATAATATTCATTGCGAAGTGACATGCATACCTCGTATTCACTTCAAAAGAATGTAAATGCGACACATCCTTGCTAGGAAATAGCGATTGCAGATGTCTGCGTAACGAAGCAATAGAGTTCTAATGCTGCTTAAATCGTGATATAGCATCTCATTTCTTTGTTTCATGATAAGATATAATATTCATTGTGCAGTGTTATGTATACCTCGTACTCACTTCAAAAGAATGATAATGCGTCACTTCCTTCATAGGAAATAGCGTTTGCAGATGTCTATGTATCGCAGCAATAGAGTTCTAATTCTTCTCAAAACGCAATATCGCATCTCATTTCTATGTTTCATTATAAGATACAATATTCATTGCGAAGTGTCATGTATACCTAGTATTCACTTCAAAACAATGTGAATGCGACAATTCCTTGCTAGGAAATAGCGTTTGCAAATTTCTTCGTATCGAAGCAATAGATTTCTAATGCTTCTAAATTCGCGATATCGCATCGCATTTCTATGTTCATGATAAGATATAATATTTATTGTGCAGTGTTATGTATACCTCGTATTCAAATTAAAAGAATGTAAATGCGACAGTTCCTTCCTAGGGAATAGCGATGGCAGATGTCTACGTGTCAAAGCAATAGAGTTCTAATGCTTCTTAAAACGGGATATAGCTCCTCATTTCTATGTTTCGTGATAAGATACAATTTTCATTGTGCAGTGTTATGTATACCTCGTATTCGCTACAAATGAATGTAAATGCGGCATATCCTTGCTAGGAAATAGCGTTTCCAGATGTCTACGTATTGAAGCAATAGAGATCTATTGCTTCTTAAATAGCGATATCGCATCCCATTTCTATGTTTCATGATAAGATATAATATTCATTGTGCAGTGTTATGTATACCTCGTATTCGCTTCAAAAGAATGTAAATGCGACACTTCCTTGCTAGGAAATAGCGTTTCCAGATATCTACGTATCGTAGCAATAGAGTACTAATGCCTCCTAAAAGGCGATATCGCATCTCATTTGTATGTTACATGATAAGATATAATATTGATTGGGGAGTGCTACGTATCCCTTGTATTCACTTCAAAAGAATCTAAATGCGACACTTCCTTGCTAGGAAATAGCGTCTGCAGATGTCTACGTATCGTAGCAATAGAGTTCTAATATTTATTAAAACGCGATATCGCATCTCATTTCTATGTTTCATGATAAGATATAATATTCAGTGCGACATGTCACGTATACCACGTATTCACTTCAAAAGAATGTAAATGCGACACTTCCTTGCTAGGTTATAGCGCTTGCAGATGTCGCCGTATCGAAGCAATAGAGTTCTAATGCTTCTTAAATCGCGATATCGCATCTCATTTCTATGTCTCATGATAATATTTAATATTCATTGCGAATTGTCATGTATACCTCGTATTCACTTCAAAAGAATGTAAATGCGACACATCCTTGGTTGGAAATAGCGTTTGCAGATGTCTACGTATCGAAGCAATAGATTTCTAATGCTTCTTATATCGCGATATCGCATCTTGTTTCTATGTTTCATGATAAGATATAATAATCATTGCGAAGTGTCATGTATACCTCGCGTACACTTCAAATGAATGTAAATGCGACACTTCCTTGCTAGGATATAGCGATGGCAGATGTCTACGTATCGAAGCAGTAGAGTTCTAATGCTTCTTAAATAGCGATATCGCATCTCATTTCTATGTTTCATGATAAGACATGATATTCATTGTGCAGTGTCATGAATACCTCGTATTCACTTCAAAAGAATGTAAATGCGACACTTCCTTTCCAGGAGGTAGCGTTTGCAGATGTCTACGTATCGAAGCAACAGAGTTCTAATGCTTCTTACAGCGAGATATCGCATCCCATTTCTGTGTTTCATGATAAGATATAATATCCATTGCTAAGTATCATGTATACCTCGTATTCACTTCAAAAGAATGTAAATGCGACACTTCCTTGCTACGAAATGGCGTTTGCAGATGTCTACGTATTGCAGCAAATGAGTTCTAATGCTTCTTAAAACGCGATATCGCATCTCATTTCTATGTTTCATGATAAGATATAATATTCATTGCGAAGTGTCATGTATACCACGTATTAACTGCAAAAAAATGTAAATGCGACACAACCTTGCTAGGAAATAGCGTTTGCAGATATTTACGTATCGTAGCAATACAGGTCTAATGCTTCTTAAATCGCCATATCGCATCTCATTTCTATGTTTCATGATAAGATATAATATTCATTAGGAAGTGTCATGTATACGTCGCATACACTTCAAATGAATGTAAATGCGACACTTCCGAGCGAGGAAATAGCGTCTGCAGATGTCTACGTTCGAAGCAATAGAGTTCTAATGCTTCTTAAATTGCGATATCGCATCTCATTTCTATGTTTCATGATAAGATATAATATTCATTGCAAAGTATCATGTATACCTCGTATTCACTTCAAAAGAATGTAAATGCGACACTTCCTTGCTACGAAATGGCGTTTGCAGATGTCTACGTATTGCAGCAAATGAGTTCTAATGCTTCTTAAAACGCGATATCGCATCTCATTTCTATATTTCATGATAGGATGTAATATTCATTGAGCAGTGATATGTATATCTCCTCTACACTTCAAAAGAATGTAATGCGACACTTCCTTGCTAGGAAATAGCGTTTGCAGATGTCTACGTATCGTAACAATAGAGTTCTGATGCTTCTAAAGCGAGATGTCGCATCTCATTTCTATGTTTCATGATAAGATATAATATTCATTGCGAAGTGTCATGTATACCTCTCATACACTTCAAATGAATGTAAATGCGACACTTCCTTGCTAGGATGTAGCGATGGCAGATGTCTACGTATCGAAGCCACAGATTTCTAATGCTTCTTAAAACGAGATATCGCACTCATTTCTATGTTCCATGATAAGATATAATATTCATTGCGAAGTGTCTTGTATACCACGCATACACTTCAAATGTATTAAAAGGCGACACTTCATTGCTAGGTAATAGCGTTTGCAGATGTCTACGTATCGAAGCAATAGATTTCCAATGCTTCTTAAAACGCGAAATCGCTCCCCATTTATATGCTTCATGAAAAGATATAATATTCATTGTGGAGTGTTATGTATACCTCGTATTCACTTCAAAAGAATGTAAATGCGATACTTCCTTGCTAGGAAATAGCGTCTGCAGATGTCTACGTATCGTAGCAATAGATATCTAATGCTTGTTAAAACGCGATATCGCATCTCATTCGTATGTTTCATGATAAGATATGTTATTCATTGCGAAGAGTCTTGTATACCACGCATACACTTCAAATGAATTTAAAGGCGACACTTCATTCCTAGGAAATAGCGTTGGCAGATGTCCAAGTATCGAAGCAATAGAGTTTTAATGCTTCTTACAAAGCGACATCGAATCTCATATCTATGTTTCATGATAAGATATAATATTCAATGCGAAGTGTCTTGTATACCTCGCATACACTTCAATTGCATGTAAATGCGACACTTCCTTGCTAGGAAATAGCGTTTGCAGATGTCTACGACTCGTAGCATTAGAGTCCTAATGCTTCTCAAAACGCGATATCGCATCTCATTTCTATGTTTCGGATAAGATATAATATTCATTGCGAAGTGTTATGTATTGTCTACACTTCAAATGAATGTAAATGCGACACTTCCTTGCTATTAAATAGCGTTTGCAGATGTCGACGTATCGTAGCAATAGTGTTCTAATGCTTCCTAAAACGCGATATCGCTCCTCATTTCTATGTTCCATTGTAGGATATAATATTCATTGCGAAGTGTCATGTATAGCTCTCATACACTTCCAATGATTGTAAATGCGACACTTCCATGCTAGGAAATAGCGTTTGCAGATGTCTACATATCGGAGCAATAGAGTTCTAATGCTTCTTAAAGCGAGATATCGCATCTCATTTCCATGTTTCATGACAAGATAAAATATTCATTGCGAAGTGTCATGTATTTCTCGTATTAACTTCAAGCGAATGTAAATGCGACACTTCCTTGCTATTAAATAGCGTTTGCAGATGTCGACGTATCGTAGCAATAGTGTTCTAATGCTTCCTAAATCGCGATATCGCATCTCATTTCTATGTTTCATGATGAGATAGAATATTCATTGCGAAGTTTCGTGTATACCTCGCATACACTTCAATTGAATGTAAATGCGACAATTCCTTCCTAGGAAAAGGCGTTTGCAGATGTCTGCGTATCGTAGCAATTGTGTTCTAATGCTTCTTAAAACGCGATATCGCTCCTCATTTCTATGTTTCATTATAGGATATAATATTCATTGCAAAGTGTCATGTTTAGCTCGCATACACTTCCAATGAACGTAAATGCGACACTTCCATGCTAGAAAATAGCGTTTGCAGATGTCTACGTATCGCAGCAATAGAGCTCTAATGCATCTGAAAACGCGATGTCGCATCTCATATCTATGTTTCATGATAAGATATTATATTCATTGCGAATCGTTATGTATACCTCGTATTCGGCTCAAAAGAATGTAAATGCGACACTTCCATGATGGAAATAGCGTTTCCAGATGTCTACGTATCGTAGCAATAGAGCTCTAATGCTTCTTACATCGCGATATCGTAACTCATTTCTATGTTTCATTATAAGATATAATATTCATTGTGAAGTGTTATGTATACCTCGTATTCAGCTCAAAAGAATGTAAATGCGACACTTCCTTGCTAGGAAATAGCGTTTTGCAGATGCCTATGTGCCGTAGCAGTAGAGTTCTAATATTTCTTAAAACGGGATATCGCATCGCATTCCTATGTTTCATGATATGATATAATATTCATTGCGAAGTGTCGCTTATACATCGCATACACTTCAAATGAATGTAAATGCGACACTTACTTCCTAGGAAATAGCGCTTCCAGATGTCTACGTATCGAAACAATGTAGTTCTAATGCTTCGCAAAACGAGATGTCGCATCTCATTTCTATGTTTAATGATAAGGTATACTATTCATTGCGAAGTGTCTTGTATACCTCTCATACACTTCACGTGAATGTAAATGCGACACTTCCTTCCTAGGAAATAGCGTTGGCAGATGTCTACGTATTGAAGCAATAGAGATCTATTGCTTCTTAAATAGCGATATCGCATCTCATTTCTATGTTTCATGATAAGATATAATATTCATTGCGGAGTGTCATGTATACCTCGCATTCACTTCAAAAGAATTTAAATGCGACACTTCCTTACTAAGAAGTAGCGTTTCCAGATGTCTACGTATCGAAACAATACAGTTGTAATGCTTGGTAAAACGTGATGTCGCATCTCATTTCTAAGTTTCGTGATAAGATATAATATTCATTGCGAAGTGTCATGTATACCACGTATTCACTTCAGAAGAGTGTAAATGCGATACTTCCTTGCTAGGAAATAGAGTTTCAAGATGTCTACGTATCGAAACAATACAGTTCTATTGCTTCGTAAAACGAGATGTCGCATCTCACTTCTAAGTTTCGTGATAAGATATTATATTAATTGCGAAGTGTCATGTATACCACGTATTCACTTCAAGAGAATGTAAATGCGTCACTTCCTTGCTAGGAAATGGCGTTTGCAGATGCCTACGTATCGAAGCAAGAGAGCCCTAATGCTTCTTAAATCGCGATATCGCATTTCATTTCCATGTTTCATGATAAGATATAATATTCATTGCGAAGTGTCTTGTATACCTCGCATACACTTCAAATGAATGTAAATGCGACACTTCCTTGCTAGGATATAGCGATGGCAGATGTCTACGTATCGAAGCCACAGATTTCTAATGCTTCTTAAAACGAGATATCGCACTCATTACTATGTTCCATGATAAGATATAATATTCATTGCGAAGTGTCTTGTATACCACGCATACACTTCAAATGTATTAAAAGGCGACACTTCATTGCTAGGTAATAGCGTTTGCAGATGTCTACGTATCGAAGCAATAGATTTCCAATGCTTCTTAAAACGCGAAATCGCTCCCCATTTATATGCTTCATGAAAAGATATAATATTCATTGTGGAGTGTTATGTATACCTCGTATTCACTTCAAAAGAATGTAAATGCGATACTTCCTTGCTAGGAAATAGCGTCTGCAGATGTCTACGTATCGAAGCAATAGAATTCTAATGCTTCATATACGCGCTTTTGCATCTCATTTCTACGATTCATCATAAGATATAATATTCTTTGCGAAGTGACGTGCATATCTCGTATTCACTTCAAAAGAATGTAAATGCAACACTTCCTTGCTAGAAAGTAGCGTTTGCAGATGTCTACGTATCGAAGCAATAGAGTTCTAAAGCTTCTTAAACGAGCTTTCGCATCTCATTTCTATGTTTCATGACAAGATATAATATTCATTGCGAAATGACACGCATACCTCGTATTCACTTCAAATGAATGTAAATGCGACACTTCCTTGCTGGGAAATAGCGTTTGCAGATGTCTACGTATCGAAGCAATAGAGTTCTAATGCTTCTCAAGACGCAATATCGCATCCCATTTCTATGTTTCATGATAAGATATAATATTCATTGTGGAGTGTTATGTATACCTCGTTTTCACTTCAAAAGAATGTACATGCGACACTTCCTTGCTGGGCAGTAGCGTTTGCAGACGTCTACGTACCGAAGCAATAGAGTTCCAATGCTTCTTAAATCGCGATATCGCATCTCATTTCTATGTTTCATGATAAGAAATAATATTCATCGTGCAGTGTTATGTATACCTCGTATTCACATTAAAAGAATGTAAATGCGACAGTTCCTTCCTAGGGAATAGCGATGGCAGATGTCTACGTGTCAAAGCAATAGAGTTCTAATGCTTCTTAAAACGGTATATAGCTCCTCATTTCTATGTTTCGTGATAAGATACAATTTTCATTGTGCAGTGTTATGTATACCTCGTATTCGCTACAAATGAATGTAAATGCGGCATATCCTTGCTAGGAAATAGCGTTTCCAGATGTCTACGTATTGAAGCAATAGAGATCTATTGCTTCTTAAATAGCGATATCGCATCCCATTTCTATGTTTCATGATAAGATATAATATTCATTGTGCAGTGTTATGTATACCTCGTATTCGCTTCAAAAGAATGTAAATGCGACACTTCCTTGCTAGGAAATAGCGTTTGCAGATGTCTACGTATCGTAGCATTACAGTTATAATGCTTTTTGAAGCGCGATATTGCATCTCATTTCTATGTTTCAGGATAAGGTAAAATATTCATTGCGAAATGTCATGTATACCACGTATTCACTTCAAAAAATTGTAGATGAGACTCTTCCTTGCTAGGAAATAGCGTTTCGAGATATCTACGTATCGTAGCAATAGTGTTCTAACGCTTCTTAAAACGCCATATCGCATCTCATTTCTATGTTTCATGATAAGATATAATATTCATTGGGAAGTGTCATGTATACCTCGTATTCACTTAAAATGAATGTAAATGTGACGCTTCCTTACCAGGAAATAGCGATTGCAAATGTCTGCGTATCGTAGCAATATAGTTCCAATGCTTCTAAAAACGAGGTGTCGCATCTCATTCCTATTTTATTATATTATAACATTCATCGCGAAGTGTTACGTATACCTCGCATACACTTCAAATGAATGTAAATGCGACACTTCCTTCCTAGGAAATAGCGTTGGCTTATGTCTACATGTCGAAGCAATAAAGTTCTAATGCTTCTTAAATCGCGATGTCGCATCTCATTTCTATGTTTCATGATAAGATATAATATTCAATGCGAAGTGTTATGTATTCCTCATCTACAGTTCAAATGAATGTAAGTGCACCACTTCCTTGCTACGAAATGGCGTTTGCAGATGTCTACGTATTGCAGCAAATGAGTTCTAATGCTTCTTAAAACGCGATATCGCATCTCATTTCTATGTTTCATGATAAGATATAATATTCATTGCGAAGTGTCATGTATACCACGTATTAACTGCAAAAAAATGTAAATGCGACACAACCTTGCTAGGAAATAGCGTTTGCAGATGTTTACGTATCGTAGCAATACAGGTCTAATGCTTCTTAAATCGCCATATCGCATCTCATTTCTATGTTTCATGATAAGATATAATATTCATTAGGAAGTGTCATGTATACGTCGCATACACTTCAAATGAATGTAAATGCGACACTTCCGAGCGAGGAAATAGCGTCTGCAGATGTCTACGTTCGAAGCAATAGAGTTCTAATGCTTCTTAAATCGCGATATCGCATCTCATTTCTATGTTTCATGATAAGATATAATATTCATTGCAAAGTATCATGTATACCTCGTATTCACTTCAAAAGAATGTAAATGCGACACTTCCTTGCTACGAAATGGCGTTTGCAGATGTCTACGTATTGCAGCAAATGAGTTCTAATGCTTCTTAAAACGCGATATCGCATCTCATTTCTATATTTCATGATAGGATGTAATATTCATTGTGCAGTGATATGTATATCTCCTCTACACTTCAAAAGAATGTAATGCGACACTTCCTTGCTAGGAAATAGCGTTTGCAGATGTCTACGTATCGTAACAATAGAGTTCTGATGCTTCTAAAGCGAGATGTCGCATCTCATTTCTATGTTTCATGATAAGATATAATATTCATTGCGAAGTGTCATGTATACCTCTCATACACTTCAAATGAATGTAAATGCGACACTTCCTTGCTAGGATGTAGCGATGGCAGATGTCTACGTATCGAAGCCACAGATTTCTAATGCTTCTTAAAACGAGATATCGCACTCATTTCTATGTTCCATGATAAGATATAATATTCATTGCGAAGTGTCTTGTATACCACGCATACACTTCAAATGTATTAAAAGGCGACACTTCATTGCTAGGTAATAGCGTTTGCAGATGTCTACGTATCGAAGCAATAGATTTCCAATGCTTCTTAAAACGCGAAATCGCTCCCCATTTATATGCTTCATGAAAAGATATAATATTCATTGTGGAGTGTTATGTATACCTCGTATTCACTTCAAAAGAATGTAAATGCGATACTTCCTTGCTAGGAAATAGCGTCTGCAGATGTCTACGTATCGTAGCAATAGATATCTAATGCTTGTTAAAACGCGATATCGCATCTCATTCGTATGTTTCATGATAAGATATGTTATTCATTGCGAAGAGTCTTGTATACCACGCATACACTTCAAATGAATTTAAAGGCGACACTTCATTCCTAGGAAATAGCGTTGGCAGATTTCCAAGTATCGAAGCAATAGAGTTTTAATGCTTCTTACAAAGCGACATCGAATCTCATATCTATGTTTCATGATAAGATATAATATTGATTGCGGAGTGTCATGTATACCTCGCATTCACTTCAAAAGAATTTAAATGCGACACTTCCTTACTAAGAAGTAGCGTTTGCAGATGGCTACGTATCGAAGCAATAGAGTTCTAATGCTTCTCAAATCGCGAAATCGCATCTCATTTCTATGTATCATGATAAGATATAATATTCATTGCGAAGTGGCTTGTATACCTCGCATACACTTCAAATGAATTTAAATGCGACACTTCATTGCTAGGAAATAGCGTTGGCAGATGTCTACGTATCGGAGCAATAGAGTTCTAATGCTTCTTAAACCGCCATATCGAATCTCATTTCTGTGTTTCATGATGAGATATAATATTCATTGTGGAGTGTTATGTATACCTCGTATTCAATTCAAAAGATTGTAATTGTGACACAACGTTGCTAGGAAATTGCTTTTGCAGATGTCTACGTATTGTAGCATTAGATTTCTAATGCTTCTTAAATCGCGATATCGCATTTCATTTCTATGTTTCGTGATAAGGTATAATATTCATTGCGGAGTGTTATGTATACCTCGTATTCACTCTAAAAGAATGTAAATGCGACACTTCCTTGCTAGGAAATAGCGTTTGCAGATGTCTACGTATCGAAGCAATAGGGTTCTATTGCTTCTTAAAACGTGATATCGCATCACATTTGTATGTTTCATGATAAGATATGTTATTCATTGCGAAGAGTCTTGTATACCACGCATACACTTCAAACGAATTTAAAGGCGACAGTACATTCCTAGGAAATAGCGTTGGCAGATGTCCAAGTATCGATGCAATAGGGTTCTAATGTTTCTTAAAACGAGATATCGCACATCATTTCTGTATTAGGATAGGATATAATTTTCATTGCGGAGTGTCATGTATACCTCGTATTCTCTTCAAAAGAATGTAAATACGACACTTCCTTGCTAAGAAATAACGTTTGCAGACGCCTACGTATCGAAGCAATAGAGTTCTAATGCTTCTCAAATCGCGATATCCCATCACATTAATATGCAACCTGATAAGATATAATATTCATTGTGGAATGTTATGTATACCTCGTTTTCACTTCAAAAGAATGTACATGCGACACTTCCTTGCTAGGAAATAGCGTCTGCAGATGTCTACGTATCGTAGCAATAGGGTTCGAATGCTTCTTGAAACGAGATATCGCACCTCATTTCTGTTTTAGGATAAGATATAATATTCATTGCGGAGTGTCATGTATACTTCGTATTCAATTCAAATCAATGTAAATGCGACAATTCCTTGCTAGGAAGTAGCGTTTGCAGATGTCTACGTATCGAAGCAATGGAGTTCTAATGCTTCTTAAATAGCGATATCGCATCTCATTTCTATGTTTCATGATAAGATGTAATATTCATTGTGGAGTGCTATATATACCTCGTGTTCACTTCAAAAGAATGTAAATGCTTCCTTGCTAGGAAATATCATTTGCAGATATCTACGTATCAAAGCAATAGATTTCTAATGCTTCTTAAATCGCGATATCGCATCTCTTTCCTATGCTTCATGATAAGATCTAATATTCATTGCGAAGTGTCATGTATACCTCGCATACACTTCAAAAGAATGAAAATGCCACACTTCCTTGCTAGGAAGTAGCGTTTGCAGATGTCTACGTATTGAAGCAATGGAGTTTTAATGCTCCTTAATACGCGATATCGCATATCATTTCTATGTCTCATGATAAGATATAATATTCATTGCGAAGTGTCATGTATACCTAGCATACACTTCAAATGAATGTAAATGCGACACTTCCTTGCTAGGAAATTTCGTTTCCAGATGTCAACGTACCGAAGCAGTAGAGTTCTAATGCCCCTTAAATCGCGATATCGCATCTCATTTCTATGCTTCACGATAAGATATGATATTCATTGCGAAGTGTCATGTATACCTCGCATGCACTACGAATGAATGTAAATGTTACACTTCCTTGTTAGGAAATAGCGTTTGCAGATGTCTACGTGTCGAAGCAATAGAGTTCTAGTGCTTCTTAAATCGCGATATCGCATATCATTTCTATGCTTCATGATAAGATATGTTATTCATTGCGCAGTGTTAATTATATCTCGTCTACACTTCAAGTGAATGTAAATGCGGCACTTCCTTGTAGGAAATAGCGTTTGCAGATGTCTACGTATCGAAGCAAAGGAGTTCTACTGCTTCTTAAATCGCGATATAGCATCTCATTTCTACGTTTCGTGATAAGATATCATATTCATTGCGAAGTGTCATGAATACCTCGTTCTCTCTTCAAAAGAAGGTAAGTTGCTAGGAAATAGCGTTTCCAGATGTCTGTGTATCGAAAAAATAGAGTTCAAATGCTCCTTAAAACGAGATGACGCATCTCGTTTCTATGTTTCATGATAAGATATAATATTCATTGTACAGGTTATGTACACATCGTATTCACGTCAAAAGAATGTAAATGCGACACTTCCTTGCTAGGAAATAGCGTTTGCAGATGGCTACGTATCGAGGCAATAGAGTCCTAATGCTTCTTAGATCGCGATATCGCATCTCATTTCTATGTTTCATGGTAAGATAAAATAATCATTGCGAAGTGTCACTTATACCTCGCATGCACTTCAAATGAATATAAATGCGACAATTCATTGCTGGAAAATAGCGTTTGCAGATGTCTACGTATCGTAGCAATATTGTTCTAATGCTTATTAGAACCTGATATCGCATCACATTTCTGTGTTTCATGATAAGATACAATATTCATTGCGAAGTGTCACTTACACATCGCATTCACTTCAAATGAATGTAAATGCGACACTTCCTTCCTACGAAATAGCGTTCGCAGATGTCTACGTATAGTAGCTGTAGAGTTCTAGTGCTTCTCAAAACTCGATATCGCATCTCATTTCTATGTTTCATGATAAGATATAATATTCATTGCGAAGTTACATGTATACCTCGATTTCACTTCAAAAGAATGTAAATGCGACACTTTATTGCTAGGAAATAGCCTTGGCAGATGTCTACGTATCGAAGCAATAGAGTTCTAATGCTTCTCAAATCGCGATATGCTTCTCATTTCTATGTTTTATGATGAGATATAATATACATTGTAGAGTGTTATGTATACCTCGTAATCACTTCAAAAGAATGTAAGTGCAACACTTCCTGGCTAGAAAATAGCGATGGCAGATGTCTACGTATCGAAGCAACAGAGTTCTAATGCTTCTTATAACGAGATATCGCATCACATTTCTATGTTTTACGATAAGATATAATATTCATTGCGAAGTGTCATGTATACCTCGCATTCACCTCAAACGAATGTAAATGCGACACTTCCTTCCTAGGAAATAGCGTTTGCAGATGTCTCCGTATCGAAGCAATAGAATTCTAATGCTTCTTGAAACGGGATATCGCATCTCATTTCTATGTTTCATGATAAGATATAATATTCATTGTGCAGTGTCATGTATACCTCGTACTCTCTTCAAAAGAAGGTAAATGCGACTCTTCCTTGCTAGGAAGTAGAGTTTCCAGATATCTACGTATCGTAGCAATGGAGTTTTAATGCTTCTTAAAAAGTGATATCGTATCTCATTTCTATGTTTCATGATAAGATGTAATATTCATTGCGAAGTGTCATGTATACCTCGCATACACTTCAAAAGAATGTAAATGCGACACTTCCTTGCTAGGAAGTAGCGTTTGGAGATGCCTACGTATCGAAGCAATAGAGTTCTAATGCTTCTTAAATCGTCATATCGCATCTCATTTCTATGTTTCATGATAAGAAATAGTAATCATTACGAAGTGTCATATGTACCTCTTATTCCATTCAAAAGAATGTAAATGCGACACTTCCTTGCTAGGAAATTACGTTTCCAGATGTCTACGTACCGAAGCAATAGAGTTCTAATGCTCCTTAATACGCGATATCGCATATCACTTCTATGTCTCATGATAAGATATAATATTCAATGCGAAGTGTCATGTATTCCTCGTCTACAATTCAAATGAATAAATACGACACTTCCTTTCAAGGAAATTAAATTCCCAGATGTCTACGTATCGAAGCAATAAAGTTCTAATGCTTGTTAAAACAAGATGTCGCCTCTCGTTTCTATGTTTGATGATAAGATATAGTACTCATTGCGAAGTATCATGTATACCTCGTGTTCGCTTCAAAAGAATGTAAATGCGACTCTTACTTGCTAGGAAATAGCGTCTGCAGATATCTACGTATCGAAGCAATGGAGATCTAATGCATCTTAAATCGCGATATCACATCTCATTTCTATGTTTCATGATAAGATATAATATTCATTGTGCAGTATTATGTATATCTCGTCTACACTTCAAATGAATGTAAATGCGACACTTTCCTGCTAGGAAATAGCGTTTGCAGATGTCTACGTATCGAAGCAATAGAGTTCTAATGCTTCATAAATCGCGATATCGCATCTCATTTCTACTTTTCGTGATAAGATACAATATTCAATGCGAAGTGTAATGTATACCTCGTATTCACTTCAAAAGAATGTAAATGCGATACTTCCTTGCTAGGAAATAGCGTTTGCAGTTGTCTACGTATCGTGGCAATAGAGTCCTAACGATTCTTAAGACGCGATATCGCTACTCAATACTATGTTTCATGATAAGATATAATATTCATTGCGAAGTGTCATGTATACCTCGCATACACTTCAAAAGAATGTAAATGCGACACTTCCTTGCTAGGAAGTAGCGTTTGGAGATGCCTACGTATCGAAGCAATAGAGTTCTAATGCTTCTTAAATCGTCATATCGCATCTCATTTCTATGTTTCATGATAAGAAATAGTAATCATTACGAAGTGTCATATGTACCTCTTATTCCATTCAAAAGAATGTAAATGCGACACTTCCTTGCTAGGAAATTACGTTTCCAGATGTCTACGTACCGAAGCAATAGAGTTCTAATGCTCCTTAATACGCGATATCGCATATCACTTCTATGTCTCATGATAAGATCTAATATTCATTGCGAAGTGTCATGTATACCTCGTATTCGCTTCAAAAGAATGTAAATGCGACACTTCCTTGCTAGGATATAACGTTTCCAGATGTCTACGTATCGAGACAATTGTGTTCTAATGCTTCTTAAAACGAGATGTCGCATCTCATTTCTATGTTTCGTGATAAGATATAATATTCATTGCGAAGTGTCATGTATACCTCGTATTCACTTCAAAAGAACGTAAATGCAACACTTCCGTGCTAGGATATAGCTTTTCCAGATGTCTACGTATCGAGACAATTGTGTTCTAATGCTTCTTAAAACGAGATGTCGCATCTCATTTCTATGAATCATGATAAGATACAATATTCATTGCGAAGTGCTATGTATTCCTCGTCTACACTTCAAATGAATGTAAATGGGACCCTTCCTTGCTAGGAAATAGCGTTAGCAGATTTCTACGTATCGAAGCAATAGAGTTCTAATACTTCGTGAAACGCGATATCGCATCATATTTCTATGTTTCATGATAAGATGTAATATTCATTATGGGGTATTACGTATACCTCGTATTCACTTCAAAAGAATGTAAATGCGACACTTTCCTGCTAGGAAATAGCGTTTGCAGATGTCTACGTATCATAGCATTAGAGTTCTAATGCTTCTTAAAACGAGATATCGCCACTCATTTCTATGTTTCATGATAAGATATAATATACATTGCGAAATGACATGCATACCTCGTATTCACTTCAAAAGAATGTAAATGCGACACCTCCTTGCTAGGAAGTAGCGTTTGCAAATGTCTACGTATCGATGCAATAGAGTTCTAATGCTTCTCAAAATGCGATATCGCATCTCATTACTATGTCTCACGATAAGATGTAATATTCATTGCGAAGTGTCATGTATAACTCGTATTCACTTCTAAAGAATGTAAATGCGACCCTTCCTTGCTAGGAAATAGCGTTTGCTGATGTCTTCGTATCGCAGCAGTAGTGTTCTAATGCTTTTTACATCACGATATCGCATTTCATTTCTATGTTTCGTGATATTATAATATTCATTGCGAAGTGTCATGTTTACCTCGTATTCACTTCAGAAGAATGTAAATGCTGCACTTCCATGCTAGGAAATAGCGTTTGCAGATGTCTACGTATCGTAGCAATAGAGTTCTAATGCTTCTTAAAACGCGATATCACAACACATTCATATGTTTCATGATAAGATGTAATATTCATTGCGAAGTTTCATGTATTCCTCGTATTCACTTCAAATGAATTTAAATGCGACACTTCCTTGCTAGGAAGTAGCTATTGCAGACGTCTACGTATCGAAGCAATAGAGTTCTAATGCTTCTTGAAACGGGATATCGCATCTCATTTCTATGCTTCATGATAAGATATAATATTCATTGCGAAGTTTCATGTATTCCTCGTATTCACTTCAAATGAATGTAAATGCGACAATTCCTTGGTAGGAAGTAGCGTTTGCAGATGTCTACGTATCGTAGCGATAGTGTTCTAATGTTCCTAAAAAGGCGATATCGCATCTCATTTCTATGTTTCATGATAAGATATAATATTAATTATGCTGTGTTATGTATACCTCGTATGCACTTCAAAATAATGTAAATGCGACACTTCCTTGCTTGGAAATAGCGTTGGCAGATGTCTACGTATCGTAGCGATAGTTTTCTAATGTTCCTAAAAAGGCGATATCGCATCACATTTCCATGTTTCATGATGAGATATAATATTCATTGTGCAGTGTTATGTATACCTCGTATTCGCTTCAAAATAATGTAAATGCGACACTGCTTTGCTACGAAATAGCGTTTGCAGATGTCTACGTATCGATGCAATAGAGTTCTAATGCTTCTCAAAATGCGATATTGCATCTCATTTCTATGTTTCATGATAAGATATAATATTCATTTCGAAGTATCATGTATACCTCGGATACACTTCATATGAATGTAAATGCGACACTTCCTTGCTAGGAAGTTGCGTTTGCAGATATATACGTATCGAAGCAGTAGAGTTCTAATGCTTCTCAAAACGCGATATCGCATCTCATTTCTATGTTTCATGATAAGATATAATATTCATTGTGGAGTGATATGTATACCCCGTATTCACTTCAAAAGAATGTAAATGCGACACTTCCTTGCTAGGAAATAGCGTTTGCAGATGTCTACGTATTACAGCAATTGAGATCTAATGCTTCTTAAAACGCGATATCGCATCTCATTTCTATGTTTCATGACAAGATATAATATTCGTTGCGAAGTGTCACGTATACCTCGCATACGCTTCAAATGAATGTAAATGCGACACTTCCTTGCTAGGAAAGAGCGTTTGCAGATGTCTGCGTATCGAAGCAATAAAGTTCTAATGCATCTTATATCGCGATATCGCATCTCACTTCTATGTTTCATGATAATATATAATATTCATTGTGCACTGTTATGTATACCTCGCATTCACTTCAAATGGATGTAAATGCGACACTTCCTTGCTAGGAAATAGCGTTTGCAGATGTCTACGTATCGAAACAATAGTGTTCTAATGCTTCTCAAAACGAGATGCCGCATCCCACTTCTATGTTTCATGATAAGATGTAATATTCATTGCGAAGTGTCATGTATACCTTGTATTCACTTTAGAAGAATGTAAATGCGACACTTCCTTGCTAGGAAATAGCGTTTGCAGATGTCTTCGTATCGAAGCAATAGAGCTTAAATGCTTCTTAAAACGCGATATCGCATCTCATTACTATGTCTCACGATAAGATGTAATATTCATTGCGAAGTGTCATGTATAACTCGTATTCACTTCTAAAGAATGTAAATGCGACCCTTCCTTGCTAGGAAATAGCGTTTGCTGATGTCTTCGTATCGCAGCAGTAGTGTTCTAATGCTTTTTACATCACGATATCGCATTTCATTTCTATGTTTCGTGATATTATAATATTCATTGCGAAGTGTCATGTATACCTCGTATTCACTTCAGAAGAATGTAAATGCTGCACTTCCATGCTAGGAAATAGCGTTTGCAGATGTCTACGTATCGTAGCAATAGAGTTCTAATGCTTCTTAAAACGCGATATCACAACACATTCATATGTTTCATGATAAGATGTAATATTCATTGCGAAGTTTCATGTATTCCTCGCATTCACTTCAAATGAATTTAAATGCGACACTTCCTTGCTAGGAAGTAGCTATTGCAGACGTCTACGTATCGAAGCAATAGAGTTCTAATGCTTCTTGAAACGGGATATCGCGTCTCATTTCGATGCTTCATGATAAGAGATAATATTTATTGCGCAGTTTCATGTATTCCTCGTATTCACTTCAAATGAATGTAAATGCGACACTTCCTTGGTAGGAAGTAGCGTTTGCAGATGTCTACGTATCGTAGCGATAGTGTTCTAATGCTTCTTAAAACGCGATATCGCATCTCATTTTTATGTTTCGTTATGAGATATTATATTCATTGCAAAGTATTATGTATACCTCGCATACACTTCAATTGAATGTAAATGCGACAGATCGTTGCTAGGATATAGCGATGGCAAATGTCTACGTATCGAAGCAACAAAGTACTAATGCTTCTTAAAACGAGATATCGCATATCATTTCGATGTTTCATGATAAGATATAATGTTCATTGCGAAGTGTCATGTATACCTCGCATACACTTCAAATGAATGTAAATGCGACACTTATTTGCTAGGAAATATAGTTTGCAAATGTCTACGTATCTAAGCAATAGAGTTCTATTGCTTCTTAAATCGCGATATCGCATCTCACTTCTATGCTTCATGATAACATATAATATTAATTGGAAGTGTCTTGTATATCTCGTATTCACTTCAAATGAATGTAAATGCGACTCTTCCTTGCTAGGAAATAGCGTTTGCTAATGTCTACGTATCGAAGCAGTTGGGTCCTAATGCTTCTTAAGTCGTCATAACGCATCTCATTTCTATGTCTCATGATAAGATATAATATTCATTGTGGAGTGCCATGTATACCACGTATTCACTCAGAAGAATGTAAATGCGACACTTCCTTGCTAGGAAATAGCGCTTGCAGATGTCTACGTATCGTAGCAATAGAGTTCTATTTCTTCTTAAAACGCGATATCGCATTGCAGTTCTATGTTCCATGATAAAATATAATACTCATTGCGAAGTGTTACGTGTACTTCGTCTACACTGCAAAAGAATGTAAATGCCACACTTCCTTGCCACGAAATGCGTTTCCATATGTCTATGTACCGAAGCAATAGAGTTCTAGTCCGTCTTGAAACGCGATATCGCATCTTATATCTGTTTCATGATATCATATAATATTCATTGCGAAGTGTTATGTGTGCCTCGTCTTCAATCAAAAAGAATGTAAATACCACACGTCCTTCCTACGAAATCGCCTTTCCAGATGTCTATGTATCGAAGCAATAGATTTGTAATTCTTCTTGAAACGCTATATCGCATCTCAAATCTATGCTTCATGTTAAGATATAATAGTCATTGCGAAGTGTTATGTATACCTCGTCTACGCTTCAAAAGAATGTAAATGGCACACTTCCTTGCTAGGATATAGTTCCAGTTGTCTACGTAGCGAAGAAATATGGTTGGAATGCTTCTTAGTACGCGATATCGCATCTCATTTCTGTTTCATAATCGATATTATATTCATTGCAAAGTGTTATGTACACCTCGTCTACACTTCGAAGGAATGTAAATGCCACAGATCTTTTATATGAAATGCGTTTTCAGATGTCTACGTATCGAAGCAATAGTGTTCTAATGTTTCTTTAAACGTGATATCACATCTCAATTCTATGTTTTATGATAGGATATAATATTCGTTGCGAAGTGTCATGTATACCTCCCATACACTTCCAATAAATGTAAATGCGACACTTCCTTGCTAGGAAATAGCGTTGGCAGATGTCTACGTATCGAAGCAATAGAGTTCTAATGCTTCTTAAAACGAGATATCGCATCTCATGTCTATGTTTCATGATGAGATATAATATTCATTGGGAAGTGCAATGAATACCACGTCTACACTTCAAAAGGATGTAAATGCCACACTTCTTTGCTAGGGAATGCGTTTCCAGATGTCCACGATTCGAAGCAATAGATTTCTAATGCTTCCTAAAACGCGATATCGCATATCATTTCTATGTTTCATGATAAGATATAATATTCATTGCGAAGTGTCATGTATACCTCGTATCCACTTCAAACGAATGTAAATGTGACACTTCCGTGCTAGGAAATAGCGTTTCCAGATGACTACGCATCGAAGCAATAGAGTTCTAATGCTTCTTGAAACGCGATATCGCATCTCATTTCTATGTTTCATGATAAGATATAATATTCATTGCGAAGCTTCATGTATACCTCGTACTCGCTTCAAAAGAATGTAAATGCGACACTTCCGTGCTAGGAAATAGCGTTTGCACATGTCAACGTGTCGAAACTATACAGTTCTAATGCTTCGTAAAACGAGATGTCGCATCTCATTTCTATGTTTCATGATAAGATACAATATCCATTGCGATGTGACATGTATACCTCGTATTCACTTCAAACGAATGTAAATGCGACACTTCCTTGTTAGGAAATAGAGTTTCCAGATGTCTACGCATCGAAGCAACAGAGTTCTAATGCTTCTTGAAACGCGATATCGCATCTCATTTCTATGTTATTTGATAAATTATAATATTCATTGCGAAGTGCCATGTATACCTGGTATTCACTTCAAAAGAATGTAAATGCGACACTTCCTTGCTAGGAAATTGCGTTTGCAGATGTCTATGTATCGAAGCAACAGATTTATAATGCTTCTTAAAACGAGATATCGCATTTCATTTCTATGTTTCATGATAAGACATAATATTCATTGCGAAGTGTCATGTATACCTCGTATTCACTTCAAAAGAATGTAAATGCGACACTTCCTTCCTAGGAAATAGCGTTCGCAGATGTCTACGTAACGAAGCAATAATGTTCTAATGCGTCTTAAATCGCGATATCGCATCACATTTCTATGTTTCAAGATAAGATATAATATTCAGTGCAAAGTGTCATGTATTCCTCGTATTCTCTTCAGAGGTATGTAAAGGCGACTCTTCCTTGCTAGGAAATACCGATTGCAAATATCTGCGTATCGAAGCACTAGAGTTTTAATGCTTCTCAAAACGCGATATCGTATCCCATTTCTATGTTTCATGATAAGATATGATATTCATTGTGGAGTGTTATGTATACCTCGCATTCACTTCAAAAGAATGTAATGCTACACTTCCTTGCTAGGAAATAGCGTTTGCAGATGACTACGTATCGAAGCAATAGAGTTCTAATGCTTCTTAAAACGTGATATCGCATCACATTTCTATGTTTGATGATGAGATATAATATTCATTGCGCAGTGTCATATATACCTCGTATTCACTTCAAAAGAATGTAAATGCGACACTTCCTTGCTAGGAAATAGTGTTTGCAGATGTCTACGTATCGAAGCAGTAGGGTCCTAATGCTTCTTAAGTCGTCATATCGCATCTCATTTCTATGTTTCATGATAAGAGATAATATTCATTGTGGAGTGTCATGTATACCGCGTATTCACTTCAGAAGAATGTAAATGCGACACTTCCTTGCTAGGAAGTATCGTTTGCAGATATCTACGTATCGAAGCACTAGAGTTCTAATGCTTCTCAAAACGCGATATCGTATCCCATTTCTATGTTTCATGATAAGATATGATATTCATTGTGGAGTGTTATGTATACCTCGCATTCACTTCAAAAGAATGTAATTGCGACACTTCCTTGCTAGGAAATAGCGTTTGCAGATGACTACGTATCGAAGCAATAGAGTTCTAATGCTTCTTAAAACGTGATATCGCATCACATTTCTATGTTTGATGATGAGATATAATATTCATTGCGAAGTGTCATGTATACCTCGTATTCACTTTAAACGAATGAAAATGCGACACTTCCTTGTGACTAAATAGCGTTTGCTGAAGTCTACGTACCGAAGAAATAGAGTTTTATGCTTCTTAAATCGCGATATCGCATCACATTTCTATGTTTCATGCTAAGATATAATATTCATTGTGGAGTGTTATGCATACCTCGTATTCACATCAAAAGAATGTAATGCTACACTTCCTTGCTAGGAAATAACGTTTGCAGATGACTACGTATCGTAGCAGTAGAGTTCTTACGCTTCCTAAAAGGCGATATAGCATCTCAATTCTGTGTTTCATGATAAGATATAATATTCATAGTGAAGTGTCGCTTATACCTCGCATACACTTCAAATGAGTGTAAGTGCGACACTTCCATGCTAGGAAATAGCGTGTCCAGATGTCTACGTATCATTCTATTGAGTTCTAATGTTTCTTAAAACGAGATGTCGCATCTCTTTTCTGTGTTTCATGATAAGATACAATATTCATTGCGAAGTGTCATGTACACCTCGCACACACTTAAAATGTATGTAAATGCGGCACTTCCTTGCTAGGAAATAGCGTTTGCAGATGTGTACGTATCGAAGAAATAGAGTTCTAATGCTTCTCATAATGCGATATCGCATCTTATTTCTATGTCTCATGATACGACATAATATTCATTGCGAAATATTATGCACTCCTCGTATTCACTTCAATTGAATGTAAGTGCGACACTTCCTTGCTAGGAAATATTGTCTGCAGGTGTCTACGTATCGAAGCAATAGAGTTCTAATGCTTCTTAAAACGCAATATCTCATGTCATTTCTATGTTTCATGATAAGATATAATATTAATTGCGAAGTGTCACTTATACCTCACATACACTTCAAATGAATATAAGTGCGACACTTCCTTGCTCGGATATAGCGTTTGCAGATGTCTACGTATCGAAGCAATAGAGTTCTAATGCTTCTTAGAACAGGATATCGCATCTCATTTCTATGTTTCATGATAAGATATAATATTCATTGCGAAGTGTCATGTTTTCCTCGTCTACACCTCAAATGAATGTAAATGCGACACTTCCATGCTAGGAAATAGCGTTTCCAGATATCTACGCATCGTAGCAATAGTGTTCTAATGCTTCTTAAATCGCGATATCGCATCTCATTTCTATGTTTCATGATAAGATATAATTTTCATTGTGCTGTGTTATGTAGTCCCCGTAAGAATGTAAATACGACACTTCCTCGCTAGGAAATAGCGTCTGCAGATATCTACGTATCGTAGCAATAGAGTTCTAATACTTCTTAAATCGCCATATCGCATCTCATTTCTATGTTTCATGATAAGATATAATATTCGTTGCGAAGTGTCATGCATACCTCGTATTCACATCAAAGGCATGTAAATGCGACACTTCCTTGCTAGGAAATAGCTTTTGCAGATGTCTACGCATGGTAGCAATAGAGTTTTAATGTTTCTCCGAACGCGATATAGCATCTCATTTCTATGTTTCATGATAAGATACAATATTCTTTGCGAAGTGTCATGTATACCTCGCATTCACTTCAAAAGAATGTAAATGCGACAGTCCCATGCTAGGAAATAGCGTTTGCAGATGCCTACGTATCGAAGCAATAGTGTTCTAATGCGTCTTAAAACGGGATATCGCATCTCATTTCTATGTTTCATGATGAGATATCATATTCATTGTGCAGTGTTATGTCTACCTCGTTTTCTCTTCAAAATAATGAAAATGCGATACTTCCTTGCTTGGAAATGGCGTTTGCAGATGTCTACGTATCGTAGATATAGAGTTCTAATGCTTCTTAAATCGCCATATCGCTCATTTCTATGTTTCATGATAAGGTATAATAATCATTGTGGAGTGTTATGTATGCCGCGTATTCACTTCAAAAGATTGTAAATGCGACACTTCATTGCTAGGAATTAGCGTCTGAGGATGTCTACGTACCGAAGCAAAAGCGTTCTAATGCTTCTTAAAACGCGAAATGGCGCCTCATTTCTATATTTCATGATAAGATATAATATTCGTTGTGGAGTGTTATGTATACCTCGTAATCACTTCAAAAGTATGTAAATGCGACACTTCCTTGATAGGAAATAGCGTCTGCAGATGTTTACGTATCGTAGCAATAGAGTTCTAATGCTTCTTAAAACGCGATATCGCATCCCATTTCTATGTTTTAGGATAAGATAGAATATTCATTGCGTAGTGTCATGTATACTTCGCATTCACTTCAAAAGAATGTAAATGCCACACATCCTTGCTAGGAAGTAGCGTTTGCAGATATCTACGTATCGGAAGCAACAGAGTTCTAATTCTTCCTAAAATGAGTTATCGCATCTCATTTCTATGTTTCATGATAAGATATAATATTCATTGTGCAGTGTTATGTATACCCCGTATTCACATGAAAAGAATGTAAATACGACACTTCCTTGCTAGGAAATAGCGATTGCAAATGTCTACGTATCGTAGCAATAGAGTTCTAATGCTTCTTGAATCGCCATATCGCATTTCATTTCTATGTTTCACGATAAGATATAATATTCATTGTGCAGTGTTATGTATACCCCGTATTCACTTCAGAAGATTGTAAATGCGACACTTCCTTGCTTGGAAATAGCGTTTGCAAATGTCTACGTATCGTAGCAACAGAGTTCTAACGATTCTTAATTCGCTATATCGCATCTCATTTCTACGATTCATGATAAGATATAATATTCATTGCGAAGTGACGTGCATACCTCGTATTCACTTTAAAAGAATGTAAATGCAACACTTCCTTGCTAGGAAATAGCGTTTGCAGATGTCTACGTATCGTAGCAATAAAGTTCTAATGCATCTTATATCGCGACATCGCATCTCATTTCTATGTTTCATGATAATATATAATATTCATTATGCAATGTCATGTATACCTCGTATTCACCTCAAAAGAATGTAAATGCGACAGTTCCCTGCTAGGGAATAGCGTTTGCATATGTCTACGTATCGTAGCCAGCTTGTTATAATGCTTCTTAAAACGAGTTATCGCATCTCATTTCTATGTTTCATGATAACATATAATATTCATTGCGAAGTGTTATGTATACCTCGCATACACTTCAAATGAATATAAATGCGACACTTCCTTGCTAGGAAATAGCGATTGCAGATGTCTACGTATCGTAGCAAGAGTTCTAATTCTTCTTAAAACGTGATAATGCATCTCACTTCTATGTTTCATGATAAGAGATAACATCCATTGCGAAGTGTCATGTATACCACGTATTCATTTCAAAAGAATGTAAATGCGACACTTCCTTGCTAGGAAATAACGTTTGCAGATGTCTACGTATCGTAGCAATAGAGTTCCAATGCTTCTTAAAACGCGATATCGCATCTGATTACTATGTTTCATGATAAGATATAATATGCATTGCGAAGAGTCATGTGTTCCTCGTCTTCACTTCAAATGGATGTAAATGCGACACTTCCTTGCTAGGAAATAGCGATAGCAGATGTCTTCGTATCAAAGCAATAGAGTTCTAATGCTTCTTGAAACGGGATATCGCATTTCATTTCTATGCTTCATGATAAGATATAATGTTAATTGCGAAGTGTCATGTATACCTCGCATACACTTCAAATGAATGTAAATGCGACACTTCCTTGGTAGGAAATAGCGATTGCAGATGTCTACGTATCGAAGCAATAGAGTTCTAATGCTTCTTGAAACGGGATATCGAATCACATTACTGTGTTTCATGATGAGATATAATATTCATAGCGAAGTTTCATGTATTCCTCGTATTCACTTCAAATGAATGTAAATGCGACACTTCCTTGCTAGGAAATAGCGTTTGCAGATGTCTACGTATCGAAGCAATAGAGTTCTAATGCTTCTTGAAACGGGATATCGCATCTCATTCCTATGCTTCATGATAAGATATAATATTCATTGCGAAGTTTCATGTATTCCTCGTATTCACTTCAAATGAATGTAAATGCGACACTTCCTTGCTGGGAAATAGCGTGTTTCAGATGTCTACGTATCGAAGCAATAGATTTCTAGTGCCTCTTAAAACGCGATATCGCATCTCATTGCTACGTTGCACGATAAGATATAATATTCATAGCGAAGTGTCATGTATACCTCGCATAAACTTCAAATGAATGTAAATGCGACACATCCTTGCTAGGATATAGCGCTTGCATATGTCTACATATCGATGCAATAGGGTTCTAATGCTTCTTAAATCGCGATATCGCATCTCATTTCTGTGTTTCGTGATAAGATATAATATTTATTGCGAAGTGTCGTGTATACCTCGTATTCGCTTCAAAAGAATGTAAATGCGACTCTTGCTTGCAAGGAAGTAGCTTTTGTAGATATCTACGTATCGTTGCAATAGAGTTCTAATGCTTCTGAAATCGCCATATCGCATCTCATTTCTATGTTTCGTATTAAGATATATCATTCATTGTGCAGTGTTATGTATACCTCGTATTCACTTCAAAAGAATGTAAACGCGACACTTCCTTGATAGGAAATAGCGTTTGCAGATTTCTACGAATCGAAGCAATAGTATTCTAATGCTTCTTATATCGTCATATCGCATCTCATTTCTATGTTACATGATAAGATATAATATTCATTGCGAAGTTTCATGTATTCCTCGTATTCACTTCAAATGAATGTAAATGCGACACTTCCTTTCTAGGAAATAGCGTTTGCAGATGTCTACGTATCGAAGCAAAAGAGTTCTAATGCTTCTTAAAACGAGATTTCGCATCTCATTACTATGATTCATGGTAAGATATATTATTCATTGCGAAGTATCACATATACATCGGATACACTTCAAATGAATGTAAATGCGACTCTTCCTTGCTAGGAAATAGCGTTTGCAGGTGTCTACGTATCGTAGAAATAGTGTTCTAACGCCTCATAAGACGCGATATCGCATCCCATTTCTATGTTTCATGATAAGATATAATATTCATTGCGAAGGGTCACGTACACCCTATATTCACTTCAAATGAATGTCAATGCGACACTTCCTTGCTAGGAAATAGCGTTTGCAGATGTCTACGTATCGTAGAAATAGTGTTCTAACGCCTCATAAGACGCGATATCGCATCCCATTTCTATGTTTCATGATAAGATATAATATTCATTGCGAAGGGTCACGTACACCTCATATTCACTTCAAAGGAATGTAAATGCGACACTTGCTTGCTAGGAAATAGCGTCTGCAGATGTCTACGTATCATAGAAATGGAGATCTAATGCTTCTTAAAACGCGATATAGCATCTCATTTCTATGTTTCATGATAAGATACAATATTCATTGCGAAGTGACTTGCATACCTCGCATTCACTTCAAAAGAGTGTAAATGCGACACTTTCTTGTTAGGAAGTAGCGTTTGCAGATGTCAAGGTATCGAAGCAATAGCGTTGCAATGCTTCTTAAATCGAGACATCGCATCTCATTTCTATGTTTCATGATAAGATATAGTTTTCATTGCGAAGTGTCATGTATACCTCGTATTCACTTCAAAAGAATGTAAATGCGACACTTCCTTGCTAGGACGTTGCGTTTGCAGATGTCTACGTATCGATGCAGTGGAGTTCTAATGCTTCTTATACGTGCTTTTGCATCTCATTTCTACGATTCATGGTAAGATATAATATTCATTGCGAAGTGTCATGTATACCTCGGATACACTTCAAATGAATGTAAATGCGTCACTTCCTTGCTAGGAAATAGCGTCTGCAGATGTCTACGTATCGAAGCAATAGCGTTGCAATGCTTCTTAAATCGCCATATCGCATCTCATTCCTATGTTTCATGATAAGGTATAATATTCATTGTGGAGTGTTATGTATGCCTCGTATTCACTTCAGAAGATTGTAAATGCGACACTTCCTTGCTAGGAAATAGCGTTTGGAGATGTCTACGTAACGTAGCAATAGTGTTCTAACGCTTCTCAAAACGCAATATCGCATCTCATATATATGTTTCATGATAAGATGTAATATTCATTGCGAAGTGACGTGCATACCTCGTATTCACTTCAAAAGAATGTAAATGCAACACTTCCATGCTAGGAAATAGCGTTTGCAGATGTCTACGTATCGTAGCAATAAAGTTCTAATGCATCTTATATCGCGGCATCGCATCTCATTTCTATGTTTCATGATAATATATAATATTCATTGTGCAATATCATGTATACCTCGTATTCACCTCAAAAGAATGTAAATGCGACAGTTCCCTGCTAGGGAATAGCGTTTGCATATGTCTACGTATCGTAGCCAGCTTGTTATAATGCTTCTTAAAACGAGATATCGCATCTCATTTCTATGTTTCATGATAACATATAATATTCATTGCAAAGTGTTATGTATACCTCGCATACACTTCAAATGAATATAAATGCGACACTTCCTTGCTAGGAAATAGCGATTGCAGATGTCTACGTGTCGTAGCAAGAGTTCTAATTCTTCTTAAAACGTGATAATGCATCTCACTTCTATGTTTCATGATAAGAGATAACATCCATTGCGAAGTGTCATGCATACCACGTATTCATTTCAAAAGAATGTAAATGCGACACTTCCTTGCTAGGAAATAGCGTTTCCAGATGTCTACGTATCGAAACAGTACATTTCTAATGCTTCGTAAAACGAGATATCGCATCTCATTTCTATGTTTCATGATAAGATATAATATTAACTGCGAAGTGTCATGTGTACCTTGTATTCACTTCAGAAGAATGTAAATGCGACATTTCCTTGCTAGGAAATAACGTTTGCAGATGTCTACGTATCGTAGCAATAGAGTTCCAATGCTTCTTAAAACGCGATATCGCATCTGATTTCTATGTTTCATGATAAGATATAATATGCATTGCGAAGAGTCATGTGTTCCTCGTCTTCACTTCAAATGAATGTAAATGCGACACTTCCTTGCTAGGAAATAGCGTTTTCAGATGTCTACGTATCGAAGCAATAGAGTTCTAATGCTTCTTGAAACGGGATATCGCATCTCATTCCTATGCTTCGTGATAAGATATAATATTCATTGCGAAGTTTCATGTATTCCGCGTATTCACTTCAAATGAATGTACATGCGACACTTGCTTGCTAGGAAATAGCGTTTGCAGATTTCTGCGTATCGTAGCATTAGATTTCTATTGCATCTCAAAACGCGATATCGCATCTCATATCTATGTTTCATGATAAGATATAATATTTATTGCGAAGTGTCACGTATACATCGCATACACTTCAAATGAATGTAAATGCGACACTTCCTTGCTAGGAAATAGCGTTTGCAGACGTCTACGTATCGAAGCAATAGAGTTCTAATGCTTCTTGAAACGGGATATCGCATCTCATTTCTATGTTTCATGATAAGATATAATATTCATTGCGAAGTCTCATGTATTCCTCGTATTCACTTCAAATGAGTGTAAATGCGACACTTCCTTGCTAGGAAATAGAGTTTGCAGATGTCTACGTATCGAAGCAATAGAGTTCTATTGCTTCCTGAAACGGGATATCGTATCTCATTACTGTGTTTCTTGATAAGATATAATATTCATTGCGAAGTTTCATGTATTCCTCGTATTCACTTCAAATGAATGTAAATGCGACATTTCCTTGCTAGGAAATAGAGTTTGCAGATGTCTACTTATCGTGGGAATAGACTTCTAATACTTCTCAAAACGCGATATCGCATCTCATTTCTATGTTTCATGATAAGGTATAATATTCATTGCGAAGTGCCATGTATACCTCATATTGACTTCAAAAGAATGTAATTGCGACACTTCCTTGCTAGGAAGTAGCGTTTGCAGATGTCTACGTATCGAAGCAATAGAGTTCGAATGCTTCTTAAATCGCAATATCGCATCTCATTTCTATGTATCATGTTAAGATATAATATTCACTGCGAAGTATCATGTATATCTCGCACACACTTCAAATGAATGTAAGTGCGACACTTCCTTGCTAGGAAATAGCGGTGGCAGATGTCTACGTATCGTAGCTATAGAGTGCTGATGCTTCTTAAATCGCGATATCGCATGCCATTTCTATGTTTCGTGATGAGGTATAATATTCATCGTGGAGTGTTATGTATACCTCGTATTCACTTCAAAAGAATTTAAATGCGACACTTCCTTTCTATTAAATGTCGTTCGCAGATATCTACGTTTCGCAGCAATAGGGTTCTAATGCTTTTTAAAACGCGATATCGCATCTCATTTCCACGTTTCATGATAAGATATAATATTCATTGCGAAGTATAATGTATACCTCGGATTCTCTTCAAAAGAATGTAAACGCGACACTTCCATGCTAAGAAATAGCGTTTGCAGATTTCTCCGTATCGAAGCAGTAGATTTTTATTGCTTCTTAAATCGGGATAACGCATCTCATTTCTATGTTTCGTGATAAGTTATAATATTCATTGTGGAGTTATAAGTTTACCTCGCATTCACTTCAAATGAATGTAATTGCGACACTTCCTTGCTAGGACATAGCGTTTGCAGATGCTTACGTATCGCAGCAATAGTGTTCTAATGCTTCTTAAAACGGGATATCGCATCACATTTCCATGTTTCATGACAAAATATAATATTCGTTGCGAAGTGTGACGTATATCACGTATTCACTTCAAATGAATCTAAATGCGACACTGCCTTGCTAGGAAATAGCGTTTGCAGATGTCTCCGTATCGAAGCAATAGAGTCTAATGCTTCTTAAAACGAGATGTCGCATCTGATTTCTATGTTTCATGATAAGATATAATATTAATTGCGAAGTGTCATGTATTCTTCGTATTCACTTCAAAAGAATGTAAATGCGACTCTTCCCTGCTATTAAATAGCGTTTGAAAATGTCTACGCACCGTAGCAATAGAGTTCAAAAGCTTCTAAGAACAAGATATCGCATCTCATTTCTATGTTTCATGATAAGATATAATATTCATTGTGGAGTGTTATGTATACCTCGTATTGACTTCAAAAGAATGTAACTGCGACACTTCCTTCCTAGGAAATAGCGTTTGCAGATATCTACGTAGCGAAGTAATGGTGTTCTAATGCTTCTTAAAACGAGATGTCGCATCTCATATCTATGTTTCATGATAAGATATATTATTCATTGCGAAGTGTCATGTATACCTCGTATTCACTTCAAAAGAATGTAATAGCGGCACTTCCTTGCTAGGAAGTAGCGTTTGCAGATGTCAACGTATCGAAGCAATAGAATTCTAATCCTTCTTAAATCGCGATATCGCATCTCATTTATATGTTTTATGATAAGATGTAATATTCATTGCGAAGTGTCATGTATACCTTGCATACACTTCAAATGAATGTAAATGCGACACTTCCTTGCTAGGATATAGCGATGGCAGATGTCTACGTATCGAAGCCACAGAGTTCTAATGCTTCTTAAAACGAGATATCGCACTCACTTCTATGTTCCATGATAAGATATAATATTCATTGCGAAGTGTCTTGTATACCACGCATACACTTCAAACATATTAAAAGGCGACACTTCATTGCTAGGTAATAGCGTTTGCAGATGTCTACGTATCGAAGCAATAGATTTCCAATGCTTCTTAAAACGCGAAATCGCTCCCCATTTATATGCTTCATGAAAAGATATAATATTCATTGTGGAGTGCTATGTATACCTCGTATTCACTTCAAAAGAATGTAAATGCGATACTTCCTTCCTAGGAAATAGCGTCTGCAGATGTCTACGTATCGTAGCAATAGATTTCTAATGCTTCTTAAAACGCGATATCGCATCTCATTTGTATGTTTCATGATAAGATATGTTATTCATTGCGAAGAGTCTTGTATACCACGCATACACTTCAAATGAATGTAAATGCGACACTTCCTGACTAGGAAATAGCGTTGGCATATGTCTACGTATCGTAACATTAGAGTTCTAATACTTCTCAAAACGCGATATCGCACTTCATTTCTATGTTTCATGATGAAATATAATATTCATTGTGGAGTGTTACGTACACCTCTTACTCACCTCAAAAGAATGTAAATGCGACACTTCCTTGCTAGGAAATAGCGTTTGCAGATGTCTACGTATCGCAGCAATAGAGATCTAATGCTTCTTAAAACGCGATATCGCGTCTCACGTCTATGTTTCATGATAAGATATAATATTCATTGTGGTGTGTTATGTATACCTCGAATTCACTTCAAAAGAATGTAAATGCGACATGTCCTTGCTAGGATATAGCGTTTGCAGATGTCTACGTAACGTAGAAATAGAGTTCTAATGCTTCTCAAAACGCAATATCGCATCTCATATATATGTTTCATGATAAGATGTAATATTCACTGCGAAGTTACATGTATACCTCGTATTCACTTCAAAAGAATGTAAATGCGACACTTCCTTGCTAGGAAATAGCGTTTGCAAATGTCTACGTATCGTAGCAACAGAGTTTTAACGATTCTTAATTCGCTATATGGCATCTCATTTCTACGTTTCATGATAAGATATAACATTCATTGCGAAGTGTCATGTATACCACGTATTCACTTCAAAAGAATGTAAATGCGACACTTCATTGCTAGGAAGTAGCGATTGCAGATGTCTACTTATCGGAGCAATAGGGTTCTTATGCTTCTTGAAACGCGATATCGCATCACATTTCTATGCTTCATGATGAGATATAATATTCACTGCGAAGTTACATGTATACCTCGTGTTCACTTCAAAAGAATGTAAATGCGACATTTCCTTGCTAGGAAATAGCGTTTGCAAATGTCTACGTATCGTAGCAACAGAGTTCTGACGATTCTTAAGTCGCTATATCGCATCTCATTTCTATGTTTCATGATAAGATATAATATTCATTGGGATGTGTCATGTATACCACGTATTCACTTCAAAAGACTGTAAATGCGACACTTCGTTGCTAGGAAGTAGCGTTTGCAGATGTCTACGTATCGTAGCAAGAGTTCTAATTCTTCTTAAAACGTGATAATGCATCTCATTTCTATGTTTCATGATAAGAGATAATATTCATTGTGCAATGTTATGTATACCTCGCACTCACTTCAAAAGAATATAAATGCGACACTTCCATGCTAGGTAATAGCTATTGCAGATGTCTACGTATCGAAGCAATAGAGTTCTAATGCTTCTTGAAACGGGATATCGCATCTCAATTCTATGCTTCATGATAAGATATAATATTAATTGCGAAGTGTAATGTATACCTTGTATTCACTTCAGAAGAATGTAAATGCGACACTTCCTTGCTAGGAGATAACGATGTAAATGCGGCACTTCCTTCCTAGGAAATAGAGTTTGCAGATGTCTACGTATCGAAGCAATAAATTTCTATTGCATCTTAAAACGCGATATCGCATCTCATTTCTATGTTTTATGATAAGATATAATATTCATTATGCAGTGTTATGTATACGTCGTATTCACTTCAATAGAATGTAAATGCGACACTTCCTTGCTAAGAAGTAGCGTTTGCAGATGTCTACGTATATTAGCATTAGAGTTCTAATACTTCTTAGAACGCGATATTGCAACTCATTTCTTTGCTTCATGATAAGATATAATATTCATTGCGAAGTGTCTTGTATACCTCGCATACACTTCAAATGAATGTAAATGCGACACTTCCTTGCTAGGAAATAGCGATGGCTGATGGCTACGTATCGAAGCTATAGAGTTCTAGTACTTCTTAAAACGAGAAGTCGCTTCTCATTTCTATGTTTCATGATAAGATATAATATTCATTGCAAAGTATCACTTATACCTCTCATGATCTTCGAGTGAATTTAAATGAGACACTTCCTTGCTATAGGAAATAGCGTTTGCAGATGTCTACGTATCGTAGCAATGGAGTTCTAATGCTTTTTACATCGCGATATCGCATCCCATTCCTATGTTTCATGATAAGATATAATATTCGTTGTGGAATGTTATTTATACTTCGTATTCACATTAAAAGAATGCAAATGCGACACGTCCTTGCTAGGAAATGTCGTTTCCAGATGTTTACGTATCGAAGCAATAGAGTTCTAATGCTTCTTAAATAGCGATATCGCATCTCATTTCTATGTTTCATGATAAGATATAATATTCATTGCGAAGTGTCATGTATACTTCGTACTCACTTCAAATGAATGTAAATGCGACACTTCCTTGCTAGGAAATAGCGTTTGCAGATCTCTACGTATAGAAGCAGTAGAGTTATAATGCTTCTTAAATAGCGATATCGAATCTCATATCTATGCTTCATGATAAGATATAATATTCATTGTGAAGTGTCATGTATACCTCGCATACATTTCAAATGAATGTAAATGCGACTCTTCCTTGCTGCGAAATAGCGTGTTGCAGATGTCTACGTATGGAAGCAGTAGAGTTCTAATGCTTCTTAAATAGCGATATCGCATCTCATATCTATGCTTCATGATAAGATATAATATTCATTGCGAAGTGTTACTTATACCTCGTATACACTTCAAAAGCATGTAAGTGCGAGGCTTCCTTGCTACGAAATAGCGTCTGCACAAGTCTCCGTATCGAAGCAATACAGTTCTAATTCTTCTTAAATCGCGATATCGCATCTCATTTCTATGTTTCATGATAAGATACAATATTAATTGCGAAGTATCATTTATACCTCGCATACACTTCAAATGAATGTAAATGCGACACTTCCTTGCTTGGAAATAGCGTTTGCAGATGTCTACGTATCGTAGCAATAGTGTTCTAACGCTTCTTAATTCGCGATATCGCATCTCATATCTATGTTACATGATAAGATATAATATTCATGGCGAAGTGTCATGTGTACCTCGCATACACCTGAAGTGAATGTAAATGCGACACTTCCTTGCTAGGAAATAGCGTTTGCAGATGTCTACGTATCGTAGCATTAGCGACTTACTGCTTCTCAAAACGCGATATCGCATCTCTTTTATATGTTTCATGATAAGATGTAATATTCATTGCGAAGTGTCTTGTATACCTCGCATACACTTCAAATGAATGTAAATGCTACACTTCATTGCTAGGAAATAGCGTTTGCAGATGTCTACGTATCGAAGCAATATAGTTCTAATGCATCTTAAAACGCGATATCGCATCGCATTTCTATATTTCACGATAAGATATAATATTCACTGCGAAGTGTCATGTATACCTCGAATTCACTTCAAAAGAATGTAAATGCGACACTTGCTTGCTAGGAAATAGCGTTAGCAGATGTCTACGTATCGTAGAAATAGGGATGTAATGCTTTATAAACGAAATGTCGCATCTCATTTCTATGTTTCACGATAAGATATAATATTCTCTGCGAAGTGTCATGAATACCTCGTATTCACTTCAAAAGAATGTAAATGCGACACTTCATTGCTAGGAAATAGCGTTCGCAGATGTCTACGTATCGTAGCAATAGAGTTCTAATGTTCCTTAAAACGCGATATCGCATTTCATTTCTATGTTTCGTGATAAGGTATAATATTCATTGTGGAGTGTTATGTATACCTCGTACTCACTTTAAAAGAATGTAAATGCGACACTTCCTTGCGATTAAATAGCGTTTGCAGATGTCTACGTAACGTAGCAATAGATTCCTAATGCTTTTTAAATCGCGATATCGCATCTCATTTCTATGTTTCATGATAAGATATAATATTCATTGCGAAGTGTCACATATACCTCGCATACATTTCAAATGAGTGTAAATGCTACACTTCCTTGCTACGAAATAGCGTTTGCAGATGTCTACGTGTCGAAGCAATAGAGTTCTAGTGCTTCTTAAATCGCGATATCGCATATCATTTCTATGCTTCATGATGAGATATATTGTTCATTGCGCAGTGTTCTGTATATCTCGTCTACACTTCAAATGAATGTAAATGCGACACTTCCTTGTTAGGAAATAGCGATGGCAGTTGTCTACGTATCATAGCAACAGAGTGCTAATGCTTCTTAAAACGAGATATCGCATCTCATTTCTATGTTTTATGATAAGATATAATATTCATTGCGGAGTGTCATGTATACTTCGCATACACTTCAAAAGAATGTAAATACGACACTTCCATGCTAGGATATAGCGTTTGCAGATGTCTACGAATCGTAGCAATAGAGTTCTAAAGCTTCTTAAAACGAAATATCGCATCTGACTTCCACGTTTCGTGATAAGATATAATATTCATTGTGCAGTGTTTTGTATATCTCGTCTACACTTCAAATGAATGCAAATGCGACACATCCTTGCTTGGAAATAGCGTTTGCAGATGTCTACGTATCGAAGCAATAGATTTCTAATGCTTCTTAAAACGCGATATCGCATCTCATTTCTATGTTTCATGATAAGAAATAATATTCATTGTGCAGTGTTTTCTCTACATCGTATTCACCACAAAAGAATGTAAATGCGACACTTCCTTGCTAGGAAGTAGCGTTTGCAGATGGCTACGTATCGTAGCAACGGAGTTCTTTCGCTTCTTAAAACACGATATCTCATCTCATTTCTATGTTTCATGATAAGATATGATATTCATTGAAAGTGTCACTTATACCTCGCATACACTTAAAATGAATGTAAATGCGATACTTCCTTGCTAGGAAATAGCGTTTACAGATGTCTACGTATCGAAACAATAGAGTTCTAATGCTTCTTAAAACGCGATATCGCAACTCATTTCTATGTCTCATGACAAGATTTAATGTTTATTGCGAAGTGTTATGTATATCTCGTCTACACTTCAAGTGAAAGTAAATACGACAGTTCCTTGCTAGGAAATGGCGTTTGCAGATATCTACGTATCGAAGCAATAGAGTTCTAATGCTTCTTAAAACGCGATACCGCATCTCATTTCTATGTTTCATGATAAGATGTAATATTCATTGCGTAGTGTCATGTATACCTCCTATTCACTTCAAAAGAATGTAAGTGCAACACTTCCTGGCTAGGAAATAGCGTTTGCAGATGTCTACGCATCGTAGCAATATTGTTCTAATGCTTCTTAAAACGCGATATCGCATCACACTCCTATGTTTCATAGTAAGATATAATATTCATTGCGAAGTGTCTTGTATAACTCGCGTACACTTCTAACGAATGTAAATGCGACACTTCCTTGCTAGGAAATAGTGTTGGCAGATGTCTACGTATCGAAGCAACAGAATTCTAGTGCTTCTTAAAACGAGTTATCGCATCCCAATTCTATGTTGCTTGATAAGGTATAATTATCATTGCGTAGTGTCATGTATACCTCGTATTCACTTCAAAAGGATGTATATCCGACACTCCCTTGCTAGGAAGTAGCGTCTGCAGATGTCTGCGAATCGAAGCATCAGTGTTCTAATGCTTCTTTAATCGAGATATCGCATCTCATTCCTATGTCTCATGATAAGAGATAATATTCATTGCGATGTGTTATGTATTCCTCGTCTACACTCCAAACGTATCTAAGTGCGACACTTCATTTCCAGGAAATAGCGGTTCCAGATGTCTACGTATCGAAGCAATGGTGTTCTAATGCTTCTTAAAACGGGATGTCGCATCACATTTCTATGTTTCATGATAAGATATAATATTCATTGCGAAGTGTCATTAATACCTCGTATTCACTTCAAAAGAATGTAAATGCGACACTTCATTTCCAGGAAATAGCCGTTCCAGATGTCTACGTACCGAAGCAATAGAGTTCTAATGCCCCTTATATCGCGATATCGCATCTCATTTCTATGTTTCATGATAAGATATAATATTCATTGCGAAGTGTCATGTATACCTCGTATTCACTTCAAAAGAATGTAAATGCGACACTTCATTGCTAGGAAGTAGCGTTTGCAGATGTCTACGTATCGAAGCAATAGAGTTCCAATGCTTCTTAAAACGCGATATCACATCACATTTCTATGTTTCACGATAAGATATAATATTCATTGTGGAGTGTTATTTATACCTCGTATTTACCTCAAAAGAATGTAAATGCGACACTTCCTTGCTAGGAAATAGCGTTTGCAGATTTCTGCGTATCGTAGCATTAGTTTTCTATTACATCCCAAAACGCGATATCGCATCTCATTTCTATGTTTCATGATAAGATATAATATTCATTGCGAACTGTCTTGAATACCTCGAATACACTTCAAATGAATGTAAATGCGACACTTCCTTGCTAGGTAATAGCGATGGCAGATGTCTACGTATCGAAGCAATAGCGTTCTAATGCTTCTTAAATCGCCATATCGCATCTCGTTTCTATGTTTTATGATAAGATATAATATTCATTGTGGATTGTTATGTATACCTCGAATTCACTACAAAAGAATGTAAATGCGACACCTCCTTGCTAGGAAATAGCGTCTGCAGATATCTACGTATCGTAGCAATAGGTATCTAATGCTTCTTAAAACGCGATATCGCATCTCATTTCTACGTTACATGATAAGATATAATATTCATTGCGAAGTGTCGTGTATTACTCAAATTGACATCAAAAGAATGAAAATATGACACTTCCTTGCTAGGAAGTAGAGTTTGCACATGTCTACGTATTGAAGCAATAGAGTTCTAATGCTTCTTAAATCGCCATTTCGCATCTCATTTCTACGTATCATGATAAGATTTAATATTCATTGTAGAGTGTCATTTATACCTCGCATACACTTCAAATGAATGTAAATGTGACACTTATTTGCTAGGAAATAGCGTTTGCAGATGTCTACGTATCGTAGAGGTAGGGTTCTAATTCTCCTTAAAACGCGGTATCGCATCTCATTTCTATGTTTCAAGACAAGATATAATATTCATTGCGAAGTGTTATGTATTCCTCGTCTACACTTCAAATGAATGTACATGCGACACTTCCTTGCTAGGAAATTGCTTGTGCAGATGTCTACGTATCGTAGCAAGGGAGTTCTAATGCTTCTTAAAAGGCGAAATCGATCCTCATCTTTTGGTTTCATGATAAGATATAATATTCATTGCCAAGTGTCATGTATACCTCGTCTTCACTTCAAACGAATGTAAATGCGACACTTCCTTGCTAGGAAATAACGTTTTCTGATGTCTACGTACCGTAGCAATAGAGTTCTAATGCTTCATGAAACTCGATATCGCATACCATTTCTATGTTTCATGATAAGATATAATACTCATTGCGAAGAGTTATGCATACCTCGTATACACTTCAAATGAATGTAAATGCGACACTTCATTGCTAGGAAGTAGCGTTTGCAGATGTCTACTTATCGGAGCAATAGGGTTCTAATGCTTCTTGAAACGCGATATCGCATCACATTTCTATGCTTCATGATAAGGTGCAATATTAATTGCGAAGTGTCATGTGTACCACGTATTCACTTCAAAAGAGTGTAAATGCGATACTTCCCTGCTAGGAAATAGCGTTTCCAGGTGTCTACGTATCGAAACAATACAGTTCTAATGCTTCTTAAAACGGGATACCGCATCTCTTTTCTATGTTTCATAAAAGGATATAATATTAATTGCGAAGTGTCATGTATACCTTGTATTCACTTCAAAAGAATGTAAATGCGACACTTCCTTGCTAGGAAATAGCGTTTACAGGTGTCTCCGTATCGAAGCAATAGAGTTCTAATGCTTCTTAAAACGAGATGTCGCATCTCATTTCTATGTTTCATGATAAGGTATAATATTCATTGCGAAATGCCACTTATACATCGCCTATACTTCAGGTGAATGTAAATGCGACACTTCTTTCCTAGTAAATAGCGTCTGCAGACATCTACGTATCGTAGCAATAGATTTCTAATGCTACTTAAAACGCGATATCGCATCTCATTTCTATGTTTCATTATAAGATATAATATTCATTGTGGAGTGTTGTGTACACCTTGTATTCACTTCAAAAGAATGTAAATGCGACACTTGCTTGCTAGGAATTAGTGTTTGCAGATGTCTACGTATCGTAGCAATGGAGTTCTAATGCTTCTTAAAACGCGAAATCGATCCTCATTTATATGCTTCATGCTAAGATATAATTTTCATTGTGGATTGTTATGTATACCTCATATTCACTTCAAAAGAATGTAAATGCGACACTTCCTTGCTAGGAAATAGAGTCTGCAGATGTCTACGTATCGTAGCAATAGAGTTCTAATGCTTCTTAAAACGCGAATCGACCCTCAATTATATGTTTCATGAAAAGATACAATATTCATTGTGGAGTGTTATGTATACCTCGTATTCACTTCAAAAGAATGTAAATGCGACACATCCCTTCTAGGAAATAGCGTTGCCAGATGTTTACGTATCGTAGCAATAGAGTTCTAATGCTTCTTACAACGCGATATCGCATCCCCTTTCTATCTTTCATGATAAGATATAATATTCATTACCAAGTGTCACTTATACCTCGCATACAATTCAAATGAATGTAAATGCGACACCTCCTTGCCAGGAAATAGCGTTTGCAGATCTCAACGTATCGAAGCAATAGGGTTCTAATAATTCTTAAAACGCGATATCGCATCGCATTTCTATGTTTCATGATAAGATATAATATTCATTGCGGAGTGTCATGTATACCTCGTATTCTCTTCAAATGAATGTAAATGCGACCCTTCCTTGCAAGGAAATACCGTTGGCAGATGTCTACGTATCGAAGCAATAGAGTTCTAATGCTTCTTAAAACGAGACATCGCATATCATTTCTATGTTTCATGATAAGATATAATATTCATTGTGGAGTGTTATGTATACCTCGTATTCGCTTCAAAAGGATGTAAATGCGAAACTTCCTTACTAGGAAATAGCGAATGCAAATGTCTCAGTATCGAAGCAATAGGGTTCTAAAGCTTCTTAAATCGCGATATCGCATCCCATTTCTATGTTTCGTAACAAGATATAATATTCATTGCGAAGTGTCACGTATTCCTTGCGTACACTTCAAATGAATGTAAATGCGACATATCCTTGCTAGGAAATAGCGTTTCCAGATTTCTACGTATCGAAGCAATAGAGTTCTAATGCTACTTAAAACGCGACATCGCATCACATTTCTATGTTTAGCGATAAGATATAATATTCATTGTGGTGTGTGATGTACACCTCGTATTCACATCAAACGAATGAAAATGCGACACTTCCTTTCTAGGATATAACGTTTCCAGATGTCTACGTATCGAAGCAGCAGAGTTCTAATGCTTCTTAAAACAAGATGTCGCACCTCATTTCTATGTTTCATGATGAGATATAATATTCATTGCGAAGTGTCATGTATACCTCGCGTACACTTCGAATGAATGTAAATGCGACACTTCCTTGCTAGGAAATAGCGATTGCAAATGTTTCCGTATCGTAGCAATATAGCTCTAATGCTTCTTAAAACGAGGTGTCGCATCTCATTCCTATGTTTCATGATAAGATATAACATTCATTGCGAAGTGTTACGTATACCTCGCGTACACTTCAAATGAATGTAAATCCGATACTTCCTTGCTAGGAAATAGCGTTTGCAGATGTCTACGTATCGAAGCAATAGAGTTATAATGCTTTTTAAAACGCGATATCGCATCTCATATCTATGTTTCATGATACGATATAATATTCATTGTGGAGTGTTACGTATACCTCGTATTCACTTCAAGAGAATGTAAATGCGACACTTCCTTGCTTGCAATAGCGTTTGCAGATGTCTTAGTATCGAAGCAATAGAGTTCTAATGCTTCTTAAATCGTCAAATCGCATCTCATTCCTATGTTTCATGATAAGATATAATATTCACTGTGCAGTGTCATGTATACCCCGTATTCACATCAAAAGAATGTAAATGCGACACTTCCTTGCTAGGAAGTAGCGTTTGCAGATGTCTACGTATCGAAGCAATAGTGCTCTAATGCTTCTTAAATCGCCATATCGCATCTCATTTCAATGTTTCATGATAAGATATAATATTCATTGCGAAGTGTCATGTATACCTGGCATACACTTCAAATGAATGTAAATGCGACACTTTCTTGCTAGGAAATAGCGTCTGCAGCTGTCTACGTATCGTAGCAATAGATTTCTAACGCTTCTTAAATCGCGATATCGCATCTCATTTCTATGTTTCATGGCAAGATATTATATTCATTGCGAAGTGTTATGTATACCTCGCAAACATTTCAAATGAATGTAAATGCGGCACTTGGTTTCTAGGAAATAGCTTGGCAGATGTCCACGTATCGAAGCAATAGAGTTCTAACGCTTCTTAAAACGCGATATCGCATCTCATTTCCATTTTTCATGATGAGATATAATATTCATTGCGAAGTGTCATGTGTACCTTGCATACACTTAAAATGGATACAAATGCGACACTTCGTTGCTGGGATATAGCGATGGCAGGTGTCTACGTATCGAAGCAACAAAGTACTAATGCTTCTTAAGACGAGATATCGCATCTCATTTCTATGTTTTATGATAAGATATAATATTCATTGTGCAGTGTTATGTATACCTCGTGTTCACTTCAAAAGTATGTAAACGCGACACTTCCTTGCTAGGAAATAGCGTCTGCAGATGTCTACGTATCGTAGCAATAGAGTTCTAGTGCATCTTAAAACTTGATATCGCATCACATTTCTATGTCCTATGATAAGATATAATATTCATTGCGAAGTGTTATGTGTTCCTCGTCTACACTTCAACTGAATGTAAATGCAACACCTCCTTTCTAGGAAATTACGTTTCCAGATGTCTACGTATCGGAGCAATAGAGTTCTAATGCTTCTTAAATCGCGATATCGCATCTCATTCCTATGTTTCATGACAAGATATTATGTTTATTGCGAAGTGTTATGTATACCTCGCAAACATTTCAAATGAATGTAAATGCGACACTTCCATGCTAGGAAATAGCGTTTTCAGATGTCTACGTATTGTAGCAATAGATTTCTAACGCTTCTTAAAACGCGATGTCGCATCTCATTTCCATTTTTCATGATGAGATATAATATTCATTGCGAAGTGTCATGTATACCTCGCAAACATTTCAAATGAATGTAAATGCGACACTTCCATGCTAGGAAATAGCGTTTTCAGATGTCTACGTATCGAAGCAATGGAGTTCTAATGCTTCTTAAAACGAGATGTCGCATCTCATTCCTAAGTTTCGTGATAAGATATAATAGTCATAGCGAAGTGTCATGTATACTTCGTATTCACTTCAAAAGAATGTAAATGCGACACTTCCCTGCTATTAAATAGCGTTTGCAGATGTCTACGCACCGTAGCAATAGAGTTCTAAAGCTCCTTAAAACAAGATATAGCATCTCATTTCTATGCTTCATGATAAGATAAAATAATCATTGCGAAGTGTCACTTATACATCGCATACACTTCAAATGAATGTAAAAGCGACACTTCATTGCTAGGAAATAGCGTTTGCAGATGTCTACATATCGCAGAAATAGTGTTGTAATGCTTCTTAAACCGCGATTTCGCATCTCATATCTATGTTTCATGATAAGATATAATATTCATTGCGAATTGTCATGTATACCTCGTATTAACTTCAAAATAATGTAAATGCGACACTTCCTTTCTAGGAAATAGCGTTTGCAGATGTCTACGTATCGCAGAAGCAGTGTTCTAATGCTTCTGAAAACGCGATATCGCATCTCATGTCTATGTTTCATGATAGGAGATAATATTCATTGCGAAGTTACATGTATACCTCGTATTCACTTCAAAAGAATGTAAATGCGACACTTCCTTGCCAGGAAATAGCGTTTGCAGATGTCTCCGTATATAAGCAATAGAGATCTAATGCTTCTTAAAGACAGCTGTCGCATCTGCATTCTATGTTTCATGATAAGATATAATTTTCATTGCGAAGTGTCATGAATACCTCGAACTCACTTCAAAGGAATGTAAATGCGACACTTCCTTGCTAGGAAATAGCGTTTCCAGATGTCTACGTATCGAAACAATAGAGTTCCAAAGTTTCTCAAAACACGATATCGCATCTCATAAATATGATTCATGATAAGATATAATATTCACTGCGAAGTTACATGTATACCTCGTATTCACTTCAAAAGAATGTCAATGCGACACTTCCCCGCTTGGAAATAGCGATTGCAGATGTCTCCCTATCGAAGCAATTATATGTTTTGCGATAAGGTATAATATTCAACGTGGAGTGTTGTGTATACTTCGTATTCACTTCAAAAGAATGTAAATACGGCACAACCTTGCTAGGAAATAGTGTTTCCAGATATCTACGTATCGTAGCAATAGAGTTCTAATGCTACTTAAAACGCGATATCGCATCACATTTCTAAGTTTCATGATAAGGCTTAATATTCATTGCGAATTGTCATGTATACCTCGCATTAACTTCAAAAGAATGTAAATGCGACACTTCCTTTCTAGGAAATAGCGTTTGCAGATGTCTACGTATCGCAGAAGCAGTGTTCTAATGCTTCTGAAAACGCGATATCGCATCTCATTTCTATGTTTCATTATAAGATATAATATTCATTGCGAAGTGTCATGTATACCTCGCATACACTTAAAATGAATGTAAATGCGACACTTCCTTGCTAGGAAGTAGCGTTTGCAGATGTCTACGTATCGAAGCAACAGAGTACTAATGATTCTTAAAACGAGATATAGCATCACATATCTATGTTTTATGATAAGATATAATATTCATTGTGCGGTGTTATGTATACCTCGTATTCACTTCAAAAGAATGTAAATGCGACACTTCCCTGCTATTAAATAGCGTTTGCAGATGTCTACGCACCGTAGCAATAGAGTTCTAAAGCTCCTTAAAACAAGATATAGCATCTCATTTCTATGCTTCATGATAAGATAAAATAATCATTGCGAAGTGTCACTTATACATCGCATACTCTTCAAATGAATGTAAAAGCGACACTTCATTGCTAGGAAATAGCGTTAGCAGATGTCTACATATCGCAGAAACAGTGTTGTAATGCTTCTTAAACCGCGATTTCGCATCTCATATCTATGTTTCATGATAAGATATAATATTCATTGCGAATTGTCATGTATACCTCGCATTAACTTCAAAAGAATGTAAATGCGACACTTCCTTTCTAGGAAACAGCGTTTGCAGATGTCTACGTATCGCAGAAGCAGTGTTCTAATGCTTCTTAAAACGCGAAATCGCATCTCATTTCTATGTTTCACGATAAGATACAATATTCATTGGGAAGTGTCGTGTATACCTCGCATTCACTTCAAATGAATGTAAATGCGACACTTCCTAGATAGGATATAGCGATGGCAGATGTCTACGTATGGAAGCAATAGAGTTCTAGTGCTTTTTAAAACGCGATATCGCATCTCATTTCTATGTTTCATGACAAGATATAATATTCATTCCGAAGTGTCATGTATACCTCGTATTCACATCAAAATAATCTAAATGCGATACTTTCTTGCTAGGACGTAGCGTTTGCAGACATCTACGAATCGAAGCAATGGAGTTCTAATGTTTCTTAAAACGATATATCGCATCTCATTTCTATGTTTCATGATAAGGCATAATATTCATTGCGAAGTGTCATGTATACATCGTATTCGCCCCAAAGAATGTAAGTGCGACACTTCCTTGCCAGGAAGTAGCGTTTGCAGATGTCTACGTATCGAAACAATAGTGTCCTAATGCTCCTTAAATCGCCATATCGCATCTCATTTCTATGTTTCATGATAAGATATAATATTCATTGTGCAGTGTTATGTATACCCCGTATTCACACCAAAGGAATTCAAATGCGACACTTCCTTGCAAGGAAGTAGTGTTTCCAGATGTCTACGTATCGAAGCAATAGAGTTCTAATGCTTCTCAAACCGCGATATAGCATCGCTTTTCTATGTTTCATGATAAGATATAATATTCAGTGTGGAGTATAATGTATTCCTCGTACTCGCTTCAAAAGAATGTCAATGCGACACTTCCTTTGTAGGAAATAGCGTTTCCAGATGTCCACGTATCGAAGCAATAGAGTTCTAGTGCTACTTAAAACGCGATATCGCATCACAATTCTGTGTCTCGTGATAAGCTATGACATTCATTGTGCAGTGTTACGTATACCTCGTATTCACTTCGAAAGAATGTAAATGCGACACTTCCTTGCTTGGAAATAGCGTTGGCAGATGTCTACGTACCGAAGCAGTAGAGTTCTAATGCTTCTTAAAACGAGATATCGCATCTCATTTCTATGTTTCATGACAAGATAAGATATTCATTGCGAAGTGTCATGTATTCCTCGTATTCACTTCAAACGAATGTAAATGCGACACTTCCTTGCTATTAAATAGCGTTTGCAGATGTCGACTTATCGTAGCAATAGTGTTCTAATGCTTCCTAAATCGCGATATCGCATCTCATTTCTATGTTTCATGATGAGATATAATATTCATTGCGAAGTGTCGTGTATACCTCGCATACACTTCAATTGAATGTAAATGCGACACTTCCTTCCTAGGAAAAGGCGTTTGCAGATGTCTGCGTATCGTAGCAATTGTGTTCTAATGCTTCTTAAATCGCGATATCGCTCCTCATTTCTATGTTTCATTATAGGATATAATATTCATTGCGAAATGTCATGTATTGCTCGCATACACTTCCAATGAATGTAAATGCGACACTTCCATGCTAGGAAATAGCGTTTGCAGATGTCTACGTGTCGCAGCAATAGAGCTCTATTGCATCTGAAAACGCGATGTCGCATCTCATTTCTATGTTTCATGATAAGATATTATATTCATTGCGAAGTGTTATGTATACCTCGTATTCGGCTCAAAAGAATGTAAACGCGACACTTCCATGATGGAAATAGCGTTTCCAGATGTCTACGTATCGTAGCAATAGAGCTCTAATGCTTCTTACATCGCGATATCGTAACTCATTTCTATGTTTCATGATAAGATACAATATTCATTGCGAAGTGTCATGTATACATCGCATACACTTCAAAAGATTGTAAATGCGACACTTCCTTGCTGGGAAATAACGTCTGCAGATATCTACGTATCGGAGCAACAGAGTTCTAATGCCTCTTAAAAGGCGATATCGCATCTCATTTCTATGTTTCATGATAAGATATAATATTCATTGTGGAGTGTTACGTATACCTCTTACTCACCTCAAAAGAATGTAAATGCGACACTTCCTTGCTAGGAAATAGCGTTTGCAGATGTAAACGTATCGTAGCAATGGAGTTCTAATGCTTCTTCAAACGCGATATCGCATCTCATTTCTATGTTTCATCATAAGATATAATATTCAGTGTGGAGTGTTATGTATACCACATATTCGCTTGGAAAGAATGAAAATACGACACTTCCTTGCTAGCTTATTGCTTCTGCAGATGTCTACGTATCGTAGCAATAGAATTGTAATGCTTCTTAGAACGAGATATTGCATCTCATTTCTATGCTTCATGATAAGATATAATATTCATTGCGAAGTTTCATGTATGCCTGGTATTCACTTCAAATGAATGTAAATGCGACACTTCCTTGCTAGGAAATAGCGTTTGCAGATGTCTACGTATCGAAGCAATAAAGTTCTAATGCATCTTATATCGCGATATCGCATCTCATTTATATGTTTCATGATAATATATAATATTCATTGTGTAATGCTATGTATACCTCGCATTCACTTCAAAAGAATATAAATGCGACACTTCCTTTCTAGGAAATAGCGTTTGCAGACGTCTACGTATCGAAGCAATTGTGTTCTAATGCTTCTTGAAACGGGACATCGCATCTCATTTCTATGCTTCATGATAAGATATAATATTTATTGCGAAGTTTCATGTATTCCTCGTATTCACTTCAAATGAATGTAAATGCGACACTTTCTTGCTAGGAAATAGCGTTTGCAGATGTCTACGTATCGAAGCAAAAAAGTTCTAATTCATCTTATACCGCGATTTCGCATCTCATTTCTATGTTTCATGATAATATATAATATTCGTTGTACAATGTTATGTATACCTCGCATTCACTTCAAAAGAATATAAATGCGACACTTCTTTGCTAGGAAATAGCGTTTGCAGGTGTCTACGTATCGAAGCAATAAAGTTCTAATGCATCTTACATCGCGATATCGCATCTCATTTCTATGTTCCATGACAACATATAGTATTCATTGCGAAGTGTTGTGTATACCTCGCATACACTTCAAATGAATGTAAATGCGACACTTCATGGCTAGGAAATAGCGTTTCCAGAAGTCTACGTATCGCAGCAATAGAGATCTAATACTTCTTCAAACGCGATAACGAATCTCATTTCTACATTTCATGGTAAGATATAATATTCATTGCGAAGTTTTACGTATACCTCGTCTACGCTTCAGAAGAATGTAAATGCCACACTTCCTTGCAAGGAAATAGCGTTTGCAGATGTCGACGTATCGAAGCAATAGTGTTCTATGCTTCTTAAACCAAATATCGCATCTCATTTCTAGGTTTCATGATAAAATATAATATTCATTGCAAAGTGTCATGTATACCTCGTATTCACTACAAAAGAAGATGAATGCGGCACTTAATTGCTAGGAAGTAGCGTTTGCAGATGTCTGCGTTTCGATGCAATAGTGTTCTAATGCTTCTCAAAACGCGATATCGCATCCCATTTCTATGTTTCATGGTAACATAAAAAATTCATTGCGAAATGTCACTTATTCCTCGCATACACATCAAGTGAATGTAAATGCGACTCTTCCTTGCTAGGAAATAGCGTTTGCAGATGACTATGTATCGAAGCAATTGAGTTCTAATGCTTCTTAAAACTTGATATGGGATCACATTTCTATGTTTGATGATAAGATATAATATTCATCGCGAAGTGCCACTTATACCTCGCATGCGCTTCAAATGAATGTAAATGCGACACTTCATTTCTAGGAAATAGCATTTGCAGATGTCTCCGTATCGAAGCAATAGAGTTCTAATGCTTCTTAAATCGCGATATCGCATTTCATATCTATGTTTCGTGATAAGGTATAATATTCATTGTGGAGTGTTATGTATACCACGTATTCACTTCAAAAGAATGTAAATGCGACATTTTCTTGCTAGGAAATAACGTTTGCAAATGTCCACATATCGAAGCAATAGAATTCTAACGCTTCTTAAATCGCGATATCGCATCTCATTTCAATGATTCATGATAAGATATAATATTCATTGTGGAGCGTTATGTTAACCTCGTATTCACTTCAAAAGAATGTAAATGCGACGCTTCCTTGCTGGGAAATAGCATTTGCAGATGTCTACGCATCGAAGCAATAGAGTTCTAATGCTTCTCAAGACGCAATATCGCATCTCATTTCTATGTTTCCTGATAAGATATAATATTCATTATGGAGCGTTATGTATACCTCGCATTCGCTTCAATAGAGTGTAATTGCGATATTTCCTTGCTAGGAAATAGCGTCTGCAGATATCTACGTATCGTAGCAATAGAGTTCTAATGCTTCTTAAAACGCGATATCGCATCTCATTTCTATGTTTCATCATAAGATATAATATTCAGTGTGGAGTGTTATGTATACCACATATTCGCTTGGAAAGAATGAAAATACGACACTTCCTTGCTAGCTTATTGCTTCTGCAGATGTCTACGTATCGTAGCAATAGAATTGTAATGCTTCTTAGAACGAGATATTGCATCTCATTTCTATGCTTCATGATAAGATATAATATTCATTGCGAAGTTTCATGTATGCCTGGTATTCACTTCAAATGAATGTAAATGCGACACTTCCTTGCTAGGAAATAGCGTTTGCAGATGTCTACGTATCGAAGCAATAAAGTTCTAATGCATCTTATATCGCGATATCGCATCTCATTTATATGTTTCATGATAATATATAATATTCATTGTGTAATGCTATGTATACCTCGCATTCACTTCAAAAGAATATAAATGCGACACTTCCTTTCTAGGAAATAGCGTTTGCAGACGTCTACGTATCGAAGCAATTGTGTTCTAATGCTTCTTGAAACGGGACATCGCATCTCATTTCTATGCTTCATGATAAGATATAATATTTATTGCGAAGTTTCATGTATTCCTCGTATTCACTTCAAATGAATGTAAATGCGACACTTTCTTGCTAGGAAATAGCGTTTGCAGATGTCTACGTATCGAAGCAAAAAAGTTCTAATTCATCTTATACCGCGATTTCGCATCTCATTTCTATGTTTCATGATAATATATAATATTCGTTGTACAATGTTATGTATACCTCGCATTCACTTCAAAAGAATATAAATGCGACACTTCTTTGCTAGGAAATAGCGTTTGCAGGTGTCTACGTATCGAAGCAATAAAGTTCTAATGCATCTTACATCGCGATATCGCATCTCATTTCTATGTTCCATGACAACATATAGTATTCATTGCGAAGTGTTGTGTATACCTCGCATACACTTCAAATGAATGTAAATGCGACACTTCATGGCTAGGAAATAGCGTTTCCAGAAGTCTACGTATCGCAGCAATAGAGATCTAATACTTCTTCAAACGCGATAACGAATCTCATTTCTACATTTCATGGTAAGATATAATATTCATTGCGAAGTTTTACGTATACCTCGTCTACGCTTCAGAAGAATGTAAATGCCACACTTCCTTGCAAGGAAATAGCGTTTGCAGATGTCGACGTATCGAAGCAATAGTGTTCTATGCTTCTTAAACCAAATATCGCATCTCATTTCTAGGTTTCATGATAAAATATAATATTCATTGCAAAGTGTCATGTATACCTCGTATTCACTACAAAAGAAGATGAATGCGGCACTTAATTGCTAGGAAGTAGCGTTTGCAGATGTCTGCGTTTCGATGCAATAGTGTTCTAATGCTTCTCAAAACGCGATATCGCATCCCATTTCTATGTTTCATGGTAACATAAAAAATTCATTGCGAAATGTCACTTATTCCTCGCATACACATCAAGTGAATGTAAATGCGACTCTTCCTTGCTAGGAAATAGCGTTTGCAGATGACTATGTATCGAAGCAATTGAGTTCTAATGCTTCTTAAAACTTGATATGGGATCACATTTCTATGTTTGATGATAAGATATAATATTCATCGCGAAGTGCCACTTATACCTCGCATGCGCTTCAAATGAATGTAAATGCGACACTTCATTTCTAGGAAATAGCATTTGCAGATGTCTCCGTATCGAAGCAATAGAGTTCTAATGCTTCTTAAATCGCGATATCGCATTTCATATCTATGTTTCGTGATAAGGTATAATATTCATTGTGGAGTGTTATGTATACCACGTATTCACTTCAAAAGAATGTAAATGCGACATTTTCTTGCTAGGAAATAACGTTTGCAAATGTCTACATATCGAAGCAATAGAATTCTAACGCTTCTTAAATCGCGATATCGCATCTCATTTCAATGATTCATGATAAGATATAATATTCATTGTGGAGCGTTATGTTAACCTCGTATTCAATTCAAAAGAATGTAAATGCGACGCTTCCTTGCTGGGAAATAGCATTTGCAGATGTCTACGCATCGAAGCAATAGAGTTCTAATGCTTCTCAAGACGCAATATCGCATCTCATTTCTATGTTTCCTGATAAGATATAATATTCATTATGGAGCGTTATGTATACCTCGCATTCGCTTCAATAGAGTGTAATTGCGATATTTCCTTGCTAGGAAATAGCGTCTGCAGATATCTACGTATCGTAGCAATAGAGTTCTAATGCTTCTTAAAACGCGATATCGCATCTCATTTCTATGTTTCATCATAAGATATAATATTCAGTGTGGAGTGTTATGTATACCACATATTCGCTTGGAAAGAATGAAAATACGACACTTCCTTGCTAGCTTATTGCTTCTGCAGATGTCTACGTATCGTAGCAATAGAATTGTAATGCTTCTTAGAACGAGATATTGCATCTCATTTCTATGCTTCATGATAAGATATAATATTCATTGCGAAGTTTCATGTATGCCTGGTATTCACTTCAAATGAATGTAAATGCGACACTTCCTTGCTAGGAAATAGCGTTTGCAGATGTCTACGTATCGAAGCAATAAAGTTCTAATGCATCTTATATCGCGATATCGCATCTCATTTATATGTTTCATGATAATATATAATATTCATTGTGTAATGCTATGTATACCTCGCATTCACTTCAAAAGAATATAAATGCGACACTTCCTTTCTAGGAAATAGCGTTTGCAGACGTCTACGTATCGAAGCAATTGTGTTCTAATGCTTCTTGAAACGGGACATCGCATCTCATTTCTATGCTTCATGATAAGATATAATATTTATTGCGAAGTTTCATGTATTCCTCGTATTCACTTCAAATGAATGTAAATGCGACACTTTCTTGCTAGGAAATAGCGTTTGCAGATGTCTACGTATCGAAGCAAAAAAGTTCTAATTCATCTTATACCGCGATTTCGCATCTCATTTCTATGTTTCATGATAATATATAATATTCGTTGTACAATGTTATGTATACCTCGCATTCACTTCAAAAGAATATAAATGCGACACTTCTTTGCTAGGAAATAGCGTTTGCAGGTGTCTACGTATCGAAGCAATAAAGTTCTAATGCATCTTACATCGCGATATCGCATCTCATTTCTATGTTCCATGACAACATATAGTATTCATTGCGAAGTGTTGTGTATACCTCGCATACACTTCAAATGAATGTAAATGCGACACTTCATGGCTAGGAAATAGCGTTTCCAGAAGTCTACGTATCGCAGCAATAGAGATCTAATACTTCTTCAAACGCGATAACGAATCTCATTTCTACATTTCATGGTAAGATATAATATTCATTGCGAAGTTTTACGTATACCTCGTCTACGCTTCAGAAGAATGTAAATGCCACACTTCCTTGCAAGGAAATAGCGTTTGCAGATGTCGACGTATCGAAGCAATAGTGTTCTATGCTTCTTAAACCAAATATCGCATCTCATTTCTAGGTTTCATGATAAAATATAATATTCATTGCAAAGTGTCATGTATACCTCGTATTCACTACAAAAGAAGATGAATGCGGCACTTAATTGCTAGGAAGTAGCGTTTGCAGATGTCTGCGTTTCGATGCAATAGTGTTCTAATGCTTCTTAAATCAAGATATAGCTTCTCATTTCTATGTTTCATGTGAAGATATAATACTCATTGCGCAGTGTTATGTGGACCTCGTATTCAATTCAAGCGAATGTAAATGCGACACTTCCTTGCTAGGAAATAGCGTTTGCAGATGTCTACGTATCGAAGCAGTAGGGTCCTAATGCTTCTTAAGTCGTCATATCGCATGTCATTTCTATGTTTCATGATAAGAGATAATATTCATTGTGGAGTGTCATGTATGCCATGTATTCACTTCAGAAAAATGTAAATGCGACACTTCCTTGATAGGAAGTATCGTTTGCAGATATCTACGTATCGTAGCAATAGAGTTCTAAAGCTTCTTAAAACGCGATATCACATCACATTTCTATGTTTCATGATAAGATATAATATTCATTGCGAAGTTTTCACGTATTCCTCGTATTCACTTCAAATGAATGTAAATGCGGCACTTCCTTCCTAGGAAATAGCGTTTGCAGATGTCTACGTATCGTAGCAAGCGTGTTATAATTTTACTTAAAACGAGATATCGCATCCCATTTCTATGCTTCATGATAAGATATAATATTCATTGCGAAGTTTCATGTATTCCTCGTATTCATTTCAAATGAATGTAATTGAGACACTTCCTTGCTAGGAAATAGCGTTAGCAGATGTCTACGTATCGAAGCAATAGATTTCTAATGCTTCTTGAAACGGGATATCGCTTCTCATTTCTATGTTTCATGACAACATATAATATTCATGTGCATGTTATGTATACCTCGCATTCACTTCAAAAGAATATAAATGCGACACTTCCTTGCTAGGAAATAGCGATTGCAGATGTCTACGTATCGAAGCAATAAACTTCTAATGCATCTTAAATCGCGATATTGCATCTCATTTTTATGTTTCATGATAAGGTATAATATTCATTGTGCAATGTTATGTATACCTCGCATTCACTTCAAAATAATGTAAATGCGACACTTCCTTGCTAGGAAATAGCGTTTGTAGTTATCTACGTATCGTCGCAATAGATTTCAAATGCTTCTTAAAGCGCCATAGCGCATCTCATTTCTATGTTTCATGATAAGATATAATATCCTTTGCGAAGTGTCATGTATACCTCGTATTAACTTCAAAAGAATGTAAATGCGACACTTCCTTGCTAGGATATAGCGATGTCAGATGTCTACGTACCGAAGCAATAGAGTTATAATGCTTCTTAAAACGCGATATCGCAGCTCATTTCTTTGTTCCATGATAAGATATAATATTCATTGCGGAGTGTCACGTATACCTCGTATTCACTTCAAAAGAATGTAAATGCGACACTTCCTTGCTAGGAAAAAGCGTTTGCAGTTGTCTACGTATCGTAGCAATAGTGTTCTAGTGCTTCTTAAATCGCGGTATCGCTCCTCATTTCTATGTTTCATGATAAGATATAATATTCATTGCGAAGTGTCAGGTACACCGCGCATACACCTCAACTGAATGTAAATGCGACACTTCCTTGCTAGGAAATAGAGTTTGCAGATGTCTACGTATCGAAGCAATAGAGTTCCAATGCTTCTTAAAGCGCGATATCACATCACATTTCTATGTTTCACGATGAGTTATAATATTCATTGTGGAGTGGTTATTTATACCACGTATTCACCTCAGAAGAATGTAAATGCGACACTTCATTGCTAGTAAGTAGCTATTGCAGATGTCTACGTATCGAAGCAATGGAGTTCTAATGCTTCTTAAATCGCGCTATCGCATCTCATTTCTATGTTTCATGATAAGATATAGTATTCATTGTGCAGTGTTATGCATACCTCGTATTCACCTCAAAAGAATGTAAATGCGAAACTTCCTTGCTAGGAAATAGTGTTTGCAGATGTCTATGTATCGAAGCAATAGAGTTCTAATGCTCCTTAAAACGCGATATCACATCACATTTCTATGTTTCATCATAGGAAATAATATTCAATGCGAAGTTTCATGTATTCCTAGTATTCACTTCAAATGAATGTAAATGCGACACTTCCTTGATAGAAAATAGCGTTTGCAGATGTCTACGTATCGAAGTAATATAGTTCTATTGCTTCTTGAAACGGGATATCGCATCTCATTTCAATGTTTCATGATAAGATATAATATTAATTGCGAAGTGTCATGTATACCTTGTATTCACTTCAGAAGAATGTAAATGCGATACTTCCTTGCTAGGAAATTGCGTTTGCAGATCTCTACGTATCGAATCAATAGAGTTATAACGCTTCTTAAAGTGCGATATCGCATCTCATTTCTATGTTTCATGATAAGACATAATATTCATTGCGAAGTGTCTTGTATACCTCGCATACACTTCAAATGAATTTAAATGCGACACTTCTTTGCTAGGAAGTAGCGTTTGCAGATGCCTACGTATCGAAGCAATAGAGTTCTAATGCTTCTTAAATCGCCATATAGCATCTCATTTCTATGTTTCATGATAAGATATAATATTCATTGTGGAGTGTTATGTATACCTCGTATTCACTTCAAAAGATTGTAAATGCGACACTTCCTTGCTTGGATATAGCGATGTCAGATGTCTACGTACCGAAACAATACAGTTATAATGCTTCTTAAAACGCGATATCGCAGCTCATTTCTTTGTTTCATGATAAGATATAATATTCATTGCGGAGTGTCATGTATACCTCGTTTTCACTTTAAAAGAATGTAAATGCGATACTTCCTTGCTAAGAAGTAGCGTTTGCAGATGTCTACGTATCGACGAAATAGAGTTCTAACGCTTCCTAAATCGCGATATCGCATATCATTTCTATGTTGCATGATAAGATATAATATTCATTGCGAAGTGTCTTGTACACCTCGCATACACTTCAAATGAATTTAAATGCGACACTTCATTGCTAGGAAATAGCGTTGGCAGATGTCTACGTATCGAAGCAATAGGGTTCTAATGCTTCTTAAATCGCCATATCGCATCTCATTTCTGTATTTCATGATAAGTTATAATATTCATTGCGAAGTGTCATGTTTACCTCGTTTTCAATCCAAAAGAATGTATTTACGACACTTGCATGCTACGAAATAGCGTTTGCAGATGCCTACGTATCGTAGCAATAGAGTTCTAATGCTTCTTAAATCGCGATATAGCATCTAATTTCTATGTTTCGTGATAAGGTATAATATTCATCGTGGAGTGTTATGTATATCTCGTATACACTTCAAATGAATGTAAATGCCACACTTCCTTGCTGGGAAATTGCTTTTGCAGATGTCTACGTATCGTAGCAAAGGAGTTCTAATGCTTCTTAAAACGCGAAATCGATCCTCAGTTCTTGGTTTCATGATAAGATATAATTTTCATTGTGGAGTGTTAAGAATACCTCGTACTCAGTTCAGAAGAATGTAAATGCGACACTTCCTTGCTAGGAAATAGGGTCTCCATATGTATACGTATCGCAGCAATAGAGTTCTAATGCTTCTTAAATCGCGATATTGCATCTCATTTCTATGTTTCATGATGAGACATAATATTCATTGCGAAGTGTCTTGTATACCTCGCACACACTTCAAATGAATGTAATTGCGAAACTTCCTTGCTAGGAAATAGCGTTTGCAGATGTCTACGTATCGTAGCAATAGAGTTCTAATGCTCCTCAAAACGCGATATCGCATCTCATTTCTATGTTTCACGGTAAGATATAATATTCATTGTGCAATGTAATGTATACCTCGCATTCACTTCAAAAGTATATAAAAGCGACACTTCATTGCTAGGAAATAGCGTTTGCAGATGTCTCCGTATCGAAGCAATAGAGTTCTATTGCTTCTTAAATCGCTATATCGCTTTTCATTTCTATGTTTCCTAATAAGGTATAATTCATTGCGAAGTGTCATGTATACCTCGTATTCACTTCAAATGAATGTAAATGCGACACTTCCTTGCTAGGAAATAGCGTTTGCAGATGTCTACGTATCGTAGCATTAGAGTTCTAAAACATCTCAAAACGCGATATCGCATCTCATTTCTATGTTTCATGATAAGATATAATATTCATTGCGAAGAGTCTTGTATACCACGCATACACTTCAAACGAATTAAACGGCGACACTTCATTCCTAGGAAATAGCGTTGACAGATGTATAAGTATCGAAGCAATAGGGTTCTAATGTTTCTTAAAACGGGATATAGCACCTCATTTCTGTATTAGGATAAGATATAATACTCATTGCGGAGTGTCATGTATACATCGTATTCTCTCCAATAGAATGCAAATACGACACTTCCTTGCTAGGGAATAGCGTTTGCAGATGTCTACGTATCGTAGCAATTGTGTTCTAATGCTTCTTAAAACGCGAAATCGTTCCTCATTTCTATGTTTCATTATAAGATATAATATTCATTGAGAAGTGTCATGTATACCTCGTATTCACTTCAAGAGAATGTAAATGCGACACTTCCTTGCTAGGAAATAGCGTTTGTAGATATCTACGTATCGAAGCAATAGAGTCCTAATGCTCCTTAAATCGCGATATCGCATGTCATTCCTATGTTCCATGATGAGATATGACATCATTGCGAAGTGTCTTGTATACCTCGCATACAGTTCAAATGAATGTAAATGCCAAACTTCCTTGCTAGGAAATGCGTTTCCAGATGTCTACTTATCGTAGCAAGAGAGTTCTAATGCTTCTCAAAACGCGATATCGCATGTCAATTCTATGTTTCATGATAAGATATAATATTCATTGTGGAGTATTATGCATACCTCGCATTCACTTCAAAAGATTGTAAATGCGACACTTCCTTGCTACGAAATAGCGTCTGCAGATGTCTACCTATCGTAGCAACATAGTTCTAATGCTTCTGAAAACGAGATATCGCATCTCATTTCCATGTTCCGTGATAAGATATAATATTCATTGTGTCGTGTTATGTATATCTCGTATTCACTTCAATAGAATGTAAATGCGACACTTCCTTGCTAGGAAATAGCGGCTGCAGATATCTACGTATCGAAGCAACAGAGTACTAATGCTTCTTAAAACGAGATATCGCATCTCATTTCTATGTTTTATGATAAGATATAATATTCATTGCGGAGTATCATGTATACCACGCACACACTTCAAATTAATGTAAATACGACAATTCCTTACTAGGAAACAGCTTCTGCAGATGTCTATGAATCGTAGCAATAGAGTTCTAATGCTTCTTAAAACGCGATATCGCATCTCATTTCTATGTTTCACGGTAAGATATAATATTCATTGTGCAATGTAATGTATACCTCGCATTCACTTCAAAAGTATATAAAAGCGACACTTCCTTGCTAGGAAATAGCGTTTGCAGATGTCTCCGTATCGAAGCAATAGAGTTCTGTTGCTTCTTAAATCGCTATATCGCTTTTCATTTCTATGTTTCCTAATAAGGTATAATATTCATTGCGAAGTGTCATGTATACCTCGTATTCACTTCAAATGAATGTAAATGCGACAATTGCTTGCTAGGAAATAGCGATTGCAGATGTCTACGTATCGAAAAAATAGAGTTCTAATGCTTCTTAAAACGAGATGTCGCATCTCATTTCTATGTTTCATGATAAGATATAATACACATTGCGGAGTGTTATGTTTACCTTGTACTTACTTCATAAGAATGTAAATGCGTCGCTTCCTTGCTAGGAGTTAGCATTTGCAGATATCTACGTATCGAAGCAATAGATTTCTAATGCTTCTTAAATCGCGATATCGCTTCTCATTTCTACGTTTCGTGATAAGGTATAATATTCATTGTGGAGTGTCATGTATACCTCGTATTCACTTCAAAAGAATGTAAATGCGACAATTGCTTGCTAGGAAATAGCGATTGCAGATGTCTGCGTATCGTAGCAATAGAGTTCTAATGCTTCTCAAAACGCGACATCGCATCCCATTTCTATGTTTCATGATAAGATATAATATTCATTGTGCAGTGTTATGTATACCTTGTATTCACCTCAAGAGAGTGTAAATGCGACACTTCTTTGCTAGGAAGTAGCGCTTGCAAATGTCTACGTATCGCAGCATTAGATTTCCAAAGTTTCTTAAAGTGAGATATCGCATCACATTTCTATCTTTCATGATAAGATATAATATTCATTGCGAAGTGTCATGTATACCTCGTATTCACATCAAAGGAATGTAAATGCGACACTTCCTTGCGAGGAACTAGCGTTTGCAGATGTCTACTTATCGTAGCAAATAGAGTTCTAATGCTTCTTAAAACGCGATATCGCATCTCATTTCTATGTTTCATGATAAGATATAATATTCATTGTGCAGTGTTATGTATACCTCGTATTCACTTCAAAAGAATGTAATAGGGACACTTCCTAGCTAACAAATGGCGTTTCCAGATGTCTACGTATCGCAAAAATAGAGTTCTAATGCCTCTTAAAACGAGATGTCGCAACTCATTTCTATGTTTCGTGATCAGGTATAATATTCATTGTGGATTGTTATGTATTCCTCGTATTCACTTCAAAACAATGTAAATGCGACACTTCCTTGCTAGGAAATAGCGTTTGCAGATGTCACCTATCGTAGCAACAGAGTTCTACTGCTTCTTAAAACGCGATATCGCATCTCATTTCTGTTTCATGATAAGATATAATTTTCACTTCGACATGTCATGTATACCTCGTACTCATTTCAAAAGCATGTAAATGCGACACTTCCTTGCTAGGAAATAGCGTTTGCAGATGCCAACGTATCGAAGCAATAGATTTCTAATGCTTCTAAAATCGCGATATCACATCTCATTTCTATGTTTCATGATAAGATATAATATTCATTGTGCAGTGTTATGTTTACCTCGTATTCACTTCAAGAGAATGTAAATGCGACACTTCCTTGCTGGGAAATAGCGATTGCAAATGTCTACGTATCGAAGCAATAGAGTTCTAATGCTTCTTGAAACGCGATATCACATCACATTTCTATGTTTCATGATAAGATATAATATTCATTGCGAAGTTTCATGTATACCTTGTATTCACTTCAGTGGAATGTAAATGCGACTCTTCCCTGCTAGGAAATAGCGTTTGCAGATGTCTACGTATCGTAGCAATAGAGTTCTAATGCTTTTTAAAACGCGATATCGCATCAAATTTCAATGTTTCGTGATAAGATAAAATATTCGATGCGAAGTGTCATGTATACCACGAATTCACTTCAAAAGAATGTAAGTGCGACTCCTCCTTGCTAGAAGATAGCGTTTCCAGATATCTACGTATCGCAGCAATAGATTTCTAATGCTTCTTAAAACGCCATATCGCATCTCATTTCTATGTTTCATAATAAGATATAATATTCATTGCGAAGTGTCATGTATACCACGAATTCACTTCAAAAGAATGTAAATGCGACACTTCCTTCCTAGAAAATAGCGTTTCCAGATATCTACGTATCGCAACAATAGAGTTCCAATGCTTCTTATGACGCCATATCGCATCGCATTTCTATGTTCCGTGATAAGATATAATATTCATTGCGAAGTGCCACGTATACCTCGTATTCACTTCAAAAGAATGTAAATGCGACACTTCCTTGCTAGGAAAAAGCGTTTGCAGATGTCTACGTATCGAACCAATATACTTCTAATGCGCCTTAAATCGTCATATCACATCACATTTCATTGTTTCATGATAAGATATAATATTCTTTGCGAAGTGTCTAGTATACCTCGCATAAACTTCAACTGAATGTAAATGCGACACTTCCTTGCTATTAAATAGCGTTTGCACATGTCTACTTAACGTAGCAATAGAGCTCTAATGCTTCTCAAAACGCGATATCGCATCTCATTTCTATGTTTCATGATAAGATATAATGTTCATTGCGAAGTATCACTTATACCTCGCATACACTTCAAATGAATGTAATTGCGACACTTCATTGCTTGGAAATAGTGTTGGCAGATGTCTACGTGTCGAAGCAATAAAGTTCTAATGCTTCTTAAACCGGGATATCGCATTTCATTTCTATGTTTCATGATAAGATATAATATTCATTGTGGAGTGCTTCGTATACCTCGTATTCACTTCAAAAGAATGTCAATGCGACACTTACATTCTAGCAAATAGCGTATCCAGATGTCTACGTATCGAAGCAATAGTGTTCTAATGCTACTTTAAACGCGATATCGCATCTCATTTCTATGTCTCATGTTAAGATATAATATTCATTGTGCAGTGTTATGTATACCTCGTATTCACTTCAAAAGAATGTAATAGGGACACTTCCTAGCTAAGAAATGGCGTTTCCAGATGTCTACGTATCGCAAAAATAGAGTTCTAATGCCTCTTAAAACGAGATGTCGCAACTCATTTCTACGTTTCGTGATCAGGTATAATATTCATTGTGGATTGTTATGTATTCCTCGTATTCACTTCAAAACAATGTAAATGCGACACTTCCTTGCTAGGAAATAGCGTTTGCAGATGTCCACCTATCGTAGCAACAGAGTTCTACTGCTTCTTAAAACGCGATATCGCATCTCATTTCTGTTTCATGATAAGATATAATTTTCACTTCGACATGTCATGTATACCTCGTACTCATTTCAAAAGCATGTAAATGCGACACTTCCTTGCTAGGAAGTAGCGTTTCCTGATATCTACGTATCGAAGCAATAGAGTTCTAATGCTACTTAAAACGGGATATCGCATCTCATTTCTATGTTTCATGATAAAATATAATACTCATTGCAAAATGTCATGTATACCTGGCATTCACTTCAATGGAATGTAAATGCGACACTTCCTTCCTAGGAAATAGCGTTAGCAGATGTCTACGTATCGTAGCAATTGAGTTCTACCGCTTCATAGAACGCGATATCGCATCTCATTTTGATTTTTCATTATAAGATATAATATTCATTGCGAATTGTTATGTATACCTCGTCTGCACTTCAAAAGAATGTAAATGCCAAACTTCCTCGCTAAGAAATAGCGTTTCCAGATGTCTACGTATCGGAGGAATAGAGTTCTGATGCTTCTCAAGACGCGATATCGCATTTCAATTCTATGTTTCATAGTAAGATTTAATATACATTGCGAAGTGTCTTGTATATCTCGCATACACTTCAAACGAATTTAAATGCGACACTTCATTGCTAGGAATTAGCGTTTGCAGATGTCTACGTATCGAAGAAATAGATTTCTAATACTTCTTAAAAAGCGATATCGCATCTCATTTCTATGTCTCATGATAAGATTCCTCGTCTACACTTCAAATGAATGTAAATGCGACACTTCCTTTCTAGGAAATAGCTTTTGCAGATGTCTAGGTATCGAAGCAATAGAGTTCTAATGCTTCCAAAATCGCGATATCGCATCTCATTTCTATGTTTCATGATAAGATATAATATTCATTGCGAAGTGTCATGTGTACCTCGTATTCACTTCCAAACAATGTAAATGCTACACTTCCTTGCTAGGAAATAGCGTTTGCAGATATCTACGTATCGAAGCAATAGTGTCCTAATGCTTCTTAAGTCGCGATATGGCATCTCATTTCTATGTTTCATGATAAGATATAATATTCATTGCGAAGTGATTTGCATACCTCGCATACACTTCAAATGAATGTAAATGCGACACTTCCTTGCTAGGAAATAGCGTTGGCAGATGTCTACGTTTCGAAGCAATAGGGATCTACTGCTTCTTGAATCGCCATATCGCATCTCATTTCTGTGTTTCATGATAAGATATAATATTCATTGCGAAATGTCATGTATACCTCGCATACACTTCAAATGATTGTAAGTGCGACACTTCCTTGTTAAGAAATAGCGTTGGCACATGTCTACGTATCGAAGCAATAGCTTTGCAATGCTTCTTAAATCGAGATATCACATCTCATTTCTATGTTTCGAGATAAGAGATAATATTCATTGTGGCGTGGTATGTATACCTCGCATACAATTCAAGAGAATGTAAATGCGACACTTCCTTGCTAGGAAATAGCGTTTGCAGATGTCTGGGTATCGAAGCAATAGAGTACTAATGCTTCTTAAATCGCGATATCGCATCTCATTACTATGTTTCGAGATAAGATATAATATCCATTGTGGAGTGTTATGTATACCTCGTATTCACTTCAAAAGAATGTAAATGCGACACTTCCTTGCTAGGAAATAGCGTCTGTAGATATCTACGTATCGAAGCAACATTGTTCTAATGCTTCTGAAAACGCCATATCGCATCTCATTTGTATGATTTATGATAAGATATAATATTCATTGCGGTGTGTCATGTGTAACTCGTATTCACTTCAAAGGAACGTAAATGCGACACTTACTTGCTAGGAAGTAGCGTTTGCAGATGTCTACGTATCGAAGCAATAGAGCACTAAAGCTTCTTAAATCGCGATGTTGCATATCATTTCCATGTTTCATGATAAGATATAATATTCATTGCGAAGTCCCATGTATACCTGGCACACACTTCAAATGAATGTAAATGCGACACTTCCTTGCTATGAAATAGCGTTTGCAGATGTCTACATATCGAAGCAATAGGGTTCTAATGCGTCTTAAAAAGAGGTATCGCATCTCATTCCTATATACCATGATAAGATGTAATATTCATTGTGGAGTGTTATGTATACCTCGTATTCACTTCAAAAGAATGTAAATGCGACACTACCTTGCTAGGAAATATCGTCTGCAGATATCTACGTATCGAAGCAATAGAGTTCTAATGCTTCTTAAAACGCGATATCGCATCACATTCCTATGTTTCATGATAGGATATAATATTCACTGCGAAAAGCCACTTATACCTCGCATACCCTTCAAATGAATGTAAATGCGACACTTCATTGGTAGGAAATAGCGTTTTCAGATGTCTACGTATCGAAGCAATAGAGTTCTAATGCTTCTTGAATCGCGATATCGCATCTCACTTCTACGTTTCATGATAAGATATAATATTCATTGTGCAGTGTTATGTATATCTCGTCTACACTTCAGATGAATGTAAATGCGACACTTCCTTGCTAGGAACTAGCGTTTACAGATGTCTACGTATCGAAGCTATAGAGTTCTGATGCTTCTTAAATTGCGATATCGCATCCCATTTCTATGTTTCGTGATAAGATATAATATTCATTGTGGAGTGTCACGTATACCACGTACTCACTTCAAAAGAATGTAAATGCGACACTTCCTTGCTAGGAAATAGCGTTTGCAGATGTCTACGTATCTAAGCAATTGATTTCTATTGCTTCTTAAACCGCGATATCGCATCTCAGTTCCATGTTTCATGATAAGATATAATATTCATTGTTGAGTGCCATGTATACCACGTATTCACTTCAGAAGAATGTAAATGCGACACTTCCTTGCTAGGAAGTATCGTTTGCAGATATCTACGTATCGAAGCACTAGAGTTCTAATGCTTCTCAAAACGCGATATCGCATCTCATTTCTATGTTTCATGATAAGATATGATATTCATTGTGGAGTGTTATGTATACCTAGTATTCACTTCAAAAGAATGTAAATGCGACACTCCCTTGCTAGGAAATAGCGTCTCCAGATGTGTACGTATCGAAGTAATATAATTCTAATGCTTCTTGAATCGTGATATCGCATCCCATTTTGATGTTTCACGATAAGATATAATATTCATTGCGCAGTGTTATGTATACCTCGTATTCACTTCGAGTGAATGTAAATGCGACACCTCCTTGCTATGATATAGCGTTTGCAGATGTCTATGTATCGAAGCAATAGTGTTCTAATGCTTCTTAAAACGGCATACCGCATTTCATTTCTATGTTTCATGATAAGATATAATACTAATTGCGAAGTGACATGTAGACTTCGTATTCACATAAAAAGAATGTGAATGCGACACTTCCTTGCCAGGAAATAGCGTTTGCAGATGTCTCCGTATCGAAGCAATACAGTTCTAATGCTTCATAAAACGCGATATCGCATCTCATATCTACGTTTCATGATAAGATATAATATTCATTGTGAAGTATAACGTATACCTCGTATTCACATCAAAAGAATGTAAATGCGACACTACCATGCTAGGAAGTAGCGTTTGCAGATGTCTCGGGATCGAAGCAATAGAGTTCTAATGCTTTTTAAAACGCGATATAGCATCACATTTCTACGTTTCATGATAAGATGTAATATTCATTGCGAAGTGTCATGTATACCTCGTATTCACATCAAAAGAATGTAAATGCGACACTTCCTTCCTAGGAAATAGCGTCTGCAGATGTCTCCGCATCGAAGCAATGGAGTTCTAATGCTTCTTAAAACGCGATATCGCATCTCACTTCTATGTTTCATGATAAGATATAATATTCATTGCGATGTGTGATGTATACCTCGTATTAACTTCAAAAGAATGTTAACGCGACACTTCCATGCTAGGAAATAGCGTTTGCAGATGTCTACGTATCGTAGCAGTAGAGTTCTAATTCTTCTTAAAACGAGATGTCGCATCACATTTCTATGTTTCATGATAAGATATAATATTCATTGCGAACTGTCATGTACACCTCGTGTTCAGTTCAAAAGAGTGTAAATGCGACACTTCCATGCTAGGAAATAGCGTTTGCAGATGTCTACGTATCTAAGCAATAGAGTTCTATTGCTTCTTGAATCGCGATATCGCATCTCATTTCTATGTTTCATGATAAGATATAATATTCATTGTGCAGTGTTATGTATATCTCGTCTACACTTCAAATGAATGTAAATGCGACACTTCCCTGCTAGGAAATAACGTTTGCAGATGTCTACGTATCGAAGCAATAGAGTTCTAATGCTTCTTAAAACGCGATATCGCATCTCATTTCTATGTTTCGTGATAAAATATAATATTCATTGTGGAGTGTTACGTACTCCTTGCCTACACTTCAATTGTATGTAAATGCGACGTTTCCTTTCTTGGATATCGCGTTCCCAGATGTCTACCTATCGAAGCAATAGAGTTCTAATGCTTCTCAAACCGTGCTATCGCATATCATTTCTATGTTCCGTGACAAGATATAATATTCATTGCGAAGCGTTATGTATTCCTCGTCTACACTTCAAATGGATGTAAATGCGCCACTTACTTTCTAGGAAATAGAGTTTCCAGATGTCAACGAATCGAAGCAATAGGGTTCTAATGCTTCTTAATACGCGATATCGCTTCACATTTCTATGTTTCATGATAAGATATAATATTCATTACGAAGTGTTATGTATTCCTCGTCTACACTTCAATTGAATGTAAATGCGACACTTCCATGCTAGGAGACAGTGTTTCCAGATGTCTACGCATCGAAGAAATAGAGTTCTAATGCTTCTTGAAACGCGATATCGCATCTCATTTCTATGTTTCATGATAAGATGTAATATTCATTGCGGAGTGTCACTTACACCTCGCATACACTTCAAATGAATGTAAATGCGATACTTCCTCTCTAAGAAATAGCGTTTCCAAATACCTACGTATCGAAGCAATAGAGTTCAAATGCTTCTTAAATCGCGATATTCACACTTCAAAAGAATGTAAATTCGACACTTACTTGCTAGGAAATAGCGTTTGCAGATGTCTACGTATCGTAGCATTAGAATCCTAATGCTTCTTAAAACGCGAAATAGCATCTCATGTCTATGTTTCATTATAAGATATAATATTCATTGCGATGTGTCACTTATACCTCGCATACACCTCAAATAAATGTAAATGCGACACTTCCTTGCTGGGAAATAGCATTTCCAGATGTCTACGTATCGTTGCAATAGAGTTCTAGTGCTTCTTAAAACGCGATATCGAATCTCATTTCTATGTTTCGTGTTAAGATATAATATTCATTGTGGAGTGTTATGTCTACATCATATTCACCTCAAGAGAATGTAAATGCGACACTTCCATGCTAGGAAATAGCGTTTGCAGATGTCTACATATCGTAGCAATAGGGTTCTAATGCTTCTTAAAACGAGATATCGCATCTCATTTCTATGTTTCGTGATAAGATATAATATTCATTGTGGAGTGTTACGTACTCCTTGCCTACACTTCAATTGTATGTAAATGCGACGTTTCCTTTCTTGGATATCGCGTTCCCAGATGTCTACCTATCGTTGCAATAGAGTTCTAATGCTTCTTAAAACGCGATATCGAATCTCATTTCTATGTTTCGTGTTAAGATATAATATTCATTGTGGAGTGTTATGTCTACATCATATTCACTGCAAAAGAATGTAAATGCGGAACTTCCTTGCTAGGAAATAGTGTTGGCAGATGTCTACGTGTCGAAGCAATAGAGGTCCTATGCTTCTTAAATCGCAATATCGCATCTCATATCTATGTTTCATTATAAGATGTAATATTCCTTGCGAGGTGTCACTTATACCTCGCATACTCTTCAAATGAATGTAAATGTGACACTTCATTGCTAGGAAATAGCGTTTGCAGATGTCTACGTATCGTAGCAATAGAGATATAATGTTTCTGAAAACGCGATAACGCATCTCATTTCTATGTTTCATGATAAGATATAATATTTATTGCGAAGTGTCACTTATACCTCGTATTCACTTCAAACGTATGTAAATGCGACACTTCCTTGCTAGGAAATAGCGTCGGCAGATGTCAACGTATCGAAGCAATAGAGTTCTAATGCTTCTTAAACCGCGAAGTGGCATTTCATTTCTTTGTTTCGTGATAAGGTACAACAATCATCGTGGAGTGTTATGTATACCCCGTATTCACATCAAAAGAATGTAAATGCGACACTTGCTTCCTACGAAATAGCGTTTGCAGATGTCTACGTATCGAAGCAATAGAATTCTAACGCTTCTTAAAACGCGATATCGCATCTCATTTCAATGTTTCATGATAAGATATAATATTCATTGTGGAGTGTTATGTTAACCTCGTATTCACTTCAAAAGAATGTAAATGCGACATTTCCATGCTAGGAAATAGCGTTTGCAGATATCTACGTATATTAGCAATAGAGTTATAATGCTTTTTAAAACGCGATATCGCATCACATTCCTATGTTTCATGATAGGATATAATATTCACTGCGAAAAGCCACTTATACCTCGCATACCCTTCAAATGAATGTAAATGCGACACTTCATTGGTAGGAAATAGCGTTTTCAGATGTCTACGTATCGAAGCAATAGAGTTCTAATGCTTCTTGAATCGCGATATCGCATCTCACTTCTACGTTTCATGATAAGATATAATATTCATTGTGCAGTGTTATGTATATCTCGTCTACACTTCAGATGAATGTAAATGCGACACTTCCTTGCTAGGAACTAGCGTTTACAGATGTCTACGTATCGAAGCTATAGAGTTCTGATGCTTCTTAAATTGCGATATCGCATCCCATTTCTATGTTTCGTGATAAGATATAATATTCATTGTGGAGTGTCACGTATACCACGTACTCACTTCAAAAGAATGTAAATGCGACACTTCCTTGCTAGGAAATAGCGTTTGCAGATGTCTACGTATCTAAGCAATTGATTTCTATTGCTTCTTAAACCGCGATATCGCATCTCAGTTCCATGTTTCATGATAAGATATAATATTCATTGTTGAGTGCCATGTATACCACGTATTCACTTCAGAAGAATGTAAATGCGACACTTCCTTGCTAGGAAGTATCGTTTGCAGATATCTACGTATCGAAGCACTAGAGTTCTAATGCTTCTCAAAACGCGATATCGCATCTCATTTCTATGTTTCATGATAAGATATGATATTCATTGTGGAGTGTTATGTATACCTAGTATTCACTTCAAAAGAATGTAAATGCGACACTCCCTTGCTAGGAAATAGCGTCTCCAGATGTGTACGTATCGAAGTAATATAATTCTAATGCTTCTTGAATCGTGATATCGCATCCCATTTTGATGTTTCACGATAAGATATAATATTCATTGCGCAGTGTTATGTATACCTCGTATTCACTTCGAGTGAATGTAAATGCGACACCTCCTTGCTATGATATAGCGTTTGCAGATGTCTATGTATCGAAGCAATAGTGTTCTAATGCTTCTTAAAACGGCATACCGCATTTCATTTCTATGTTTCATGATAAGATATAATACTAATTGCGAAGTGACATGTAGACTTCGTATTCACATAAAAAGAATGTGAATGCGACACTTCCTTGCCAGGAAATAGCGTTTGCAGATGTCTCCGTATCGAAGCAATACAGTTCTAATGCTTCATAAAACGCGATATCGCATCTCATATCTACGTTTCATGATAAGATATAATATTCATTGTGAAGTATAACGTATACCTCGTATTCACATCAAAAGAATGTAAATGCGACACTACCATGCTAGGAAGTAGCGTTTGCAGATGTCTCGGGATCGAAGCAATAGAGTTCTAATGCTTTTTAAAACGCGATATAGCATCACATTTCTACGTTTCATGATAAGATGTAATATTCATTGCGAAGTGTCATGTATACCTCGTATTCACATCAAAAGAATGTAAATGCGACACTTCCTTCCTAGGAAATAGCGTCTGCAGATGTCTCCGCATCGAAGCAATGGAGTTCTAATGCTTCTTAAAACGCGATATCGCATCTCACTTCTATGTTTCATGATAAGATATAATATTCATTGCGATGTGTGATGTATACCTCGTATTAACTTCAAAAGAATGTTAACGCGACACTTCCATGCTAGGAAATAGCGTTTGCAGATGTCTACGTATCGTAGCAGTAGAGTTCTAATTCTTCTTAAAACGAGATGTCGCATCACATTTCTATGTTTCATGATAAGATATAATATTCATTGCGAACTGCCATGTACACCTCGTGTTCAGTTCAAAAGAGTGTAAATGCGACACTTCCATGCTAGGAAATAGCGTTTGCAGATGTCTACGTATCTAAGCAATAGAGTTCTATTGCTTCTTGAATCGCGATATCGCATCTCATTTCTATGTTTCATGATAAGATATAATATTCATTGTGCAGTGTTATGTATATCTCGTCTACACTTCAAATGAATGTAAATGCGACACTTCCCTGCTAGGAAATAACGTTTGCAGATGTCTACGTATCGAAGCAATAGAGTTCTAATGCTTCTTAAAACGCGATATCGCATCTCATTTCTATGTTTCGTGATAAAATATAATATTCATTGTGGAGTGTTACGTACTCCTTGCCTACACTTCAATTGTATGTAAATGCGACGTTTCCTTTCTTGGATATCGCGTTCCCAGATGTCTACCTATCGAAGCAATAGAGTTCTAATGCTTCTCAAACCGTGCTATCGCATATCATTTCTATGTTCCGTGACAAGATATAATATTCATTGCGAAGCGTTATGTATTCCTCGTCTACACTTCAAATGGATGTAAATGCGCCACTTACTTTCTAGGAAATAGAGTTTCCAGATGTCAACGAATCGAAGCAATAGGGTTCTAATGCTTCTTAATACGCGATATCGCTTCACATTTCTATGTTTCATGATAAGATATAATATTCATTACGAAGTGTTATGTATTCCTCGTCTACACTTCAATTGAATGTAAATGCGACACTTCCATGCTAGGAGACAGTGTTTCCAGATGTCTACGCATCGAAGAAATAGAGTTCTAATGCTTCTTGAAACGCGATATCGCATCTCATTTCTATGTTTCATGATAAGATGTAATATTCATTGCGGAGTGTCACTTACACCTCGCATACACTTCAAATGAATGTAAATGCGATACTTCCTCTCTAAGAAATAGCGTTTCCAAATACCTACGTATCGAAGCAATAGAGTTCAAATGCTTCTTAAATCGCGATATTCACACTTCAAAAGAATGTAAATTCGACACTTACTTGCTAGGAAATAGCGTTTGCAGATGTCTACGTATCGTAGCATTAGAATCCTAATGCTTCTTAAAACGCGAAATAGCATCTCATGTCTATGTTTCATTATAAGATATAATATTCATTGCGATGTGTCACTTATACCTCGCATACACCTCAAATAAATGTAAATGCGACACTTCCTTGCTGGGAAATAGCATTTCCAGATGTCTACGTATCGTTGCAATAGAGTTCTAGTGCTTCTTAAAACGCGATATCGAATCTCATTTCTATGTTTCGTGTTAAGATATAATATTCATTGTGGAGTGTTATGTCTACATCATATTCACCTCAAGAGAATGTAAATGCGACACTTCCATGCTAGGAAATAGCGTTTGCAGATGTCTACATATCGTAGCAATAGGGTTCTAATGCTTCTTAAAACGAGATATCGCATCTCATTTCTATGTTTCGTGATAAGATATAATATTCATTGTGGAGTGTTACGTACTCCTTGCCTACACTTCAATTGTATGTAAATGCGACGTTTCCTTTCTTGGATATCGCGTTCCCAGATGTCTACCTATCGTTGCAATAGAGTTCTAATGCTTCTTAAAACGCGATATCGAATCTCATTTCTATGTTTCGTGTTAAGATATAATATTCATTGTGGAGTGTTATGTCTACATCATATTCACTGCAAAAGAATGTAAATGCGGAACTTCCTTGCTAGGAAATAGTGTTGGCAGATGTCTACGTGTCGAAGCAATAGAGGTCCTATGCTTCTTAAATCGCAATATCGCATCTCATATCTATGTTTCATTATAAGATGTAATATTCCTTGCGAGGTGTCACTTATACCTCGCATACTCTTCAAATGAATGTAAATGTGACACTTCATTGCTAGGAAATAGCGTTTGCAGATGTCTACGTATCGTAGCAATAGAGATATAATGTTTCTGAAAACGCGATAACGCATCTCATTTCTATGTTTCATGATAAGATATAATATTTATTGCGAAGTGTCACTTATACCTCGTATTCACTTCAAACGTATGTAAATGCGACACTTCCTTGCTAGGAAATAGCGTCGGCAGATGTCAACGTATCGAAGCAATAGAGTTCTAATGCTTCTTAAACCGCGAAGTGGCATTTCATTTCTTTGTTTCGTGATAAGGTACAACAATCATCGTGGAGTGTTATGTATACCCCGTATTCACATCAAAAGAATGTAAATGCGACACTTGCTTCCTACGAAATAGCGTTTGCAGATGTCTACGTATCGAAGCAATAGAATTCTAACGCTTCTTAAAACGCGATATCGCATCTCATTTCAATGTTTCATGATAAGATATAATATTCATTGTGGAGTGTTATGTTAACCTCGTATTCACTTCAAAAGAATGTAAATGCGACATTTCCATGCTAGGAAATAGCGTTTGCAGATATCTACGTATATTAGCAATAGAGTTATAATGCTTTTTAAAACGCGATATCGCATCTCATTTCTATGTTTCATGATAAGATATAATATTCATTCAGGAGTGTTATGTACACCTCGTATTCACTTCAACAGATTGTAAATGCGACACTTCCATCCTAGGTAATAGCGTTTGCAGATGTCTATGTGTCGTAGCAATAGGGTTCTAATGCTTCTTAAATCGTCATATCGCATCTCATTTCTATGCTTCATGATAAGATATAGTAATCATTGTGCAGTGTTATGTATACCCCGTAATCACATCAAATGAATGTAAATACGACCCTTCCTTGATAGCAATTAGCGTTTGCAGACGTCTACGTATCGTAGCAATAGATTTCTAACGCTTCTTAATTTGCGATATCGCATCTCATTTCTATGTTTCATGATATGATATAATACTCATTTCGAAGTGTCAGGTATACCGCGTATTCACTTCAAAAGAATGTAAATACGACACTTCCTTGCTAGGAAATAGCGTTTGCAGATGTCTACGTATCGAAGCAATAGAGTTCTAATGCTTCTAAAACCGCGAAGTGGCATTTCATTTTTTTGTTTCGTGATAAGTTACAACAATCATCGTGGAGTGTTATGTATACCCCGTACTCACATCAAAAGAATGTAAATGCGACACTTGCTTCCTACGAAATAGCGTTTGCAGATGTCTACGTATCAAAGCAATAGAATTCTAACGCTTCTTAAAACGCGATATCGCATCTCATTTCTATGTTTTATGATAAGATATAATATTCGTTGTGTAGTGTTATGTATACCTCGTATTCACTACAAAAGAATGTAAGTGCGACGCTTCCTTGCTATTGAATAGCGTTTGCAGATATCTACGTACCGTAGCAATAGATTTCTAATGCTTTTTAAATCCCGATATCGCATCTCATTTCTATGTTTCATGCGAAGATATAGCATTCATTGTGGAGTGTTATTTATACCCCGTATTCACTTCAAATGAATGTAAATGCGACACATCCTTCCTAGGAAATAGCGTTTGTAGAGGTCTCCGTATCGTAGCAATAGATTTCTAATCCTTCTTAAAACGCGATATCGCAGCTTATTACTATGATTCATGTTAAGATACAATATTCATTGCGAAGTGTCATGTATATCTCGCAAACACTTCAAATGAATGTAAATGTGATACTTCCTCGCTAGGAAATAGCGATGCCAGATGTCTACGTATCGAAGCAATAGAGTTCTAATGCTTCTTAAACCGCGAAGTGGCATTTCATTTCTTTGTTTCGTGATAAGGTACAACAATCATCGTGGAGTGTTATGTATACCCCGTATTCACATGAAAAGAATGTAAATGCGACACTTGCTTCCTACGAAATAGCGTTTGCAGATGTCTACGTATCGAAGCAATAGAATTCTAACGCTTCTTAAAACGCGATATCGCATCTCATTTCAATGTTTCATGATAAGATATAATATTCACTGTGGAGTGTTATGTTAACCTCGTATTCACTTCAAAAGAATGTAAATGCGTCATTTCCATGCTAGGAAATAGCGTTTGCAGATATCTACGTATCGAAGCAATAGAGTTCTGATGCTTTTTGTAACGCGATATCGCATCTCATTCCTATGCTTCATGATAAGCTATAATACTCATTGCGACGTGTTACGTATACCTCGTATACACTTTAATGAACGTAAGTCCGACACTTCCTTGCTAGGAAGTAGCGTTTTTAGTTGTCTACGTATCGAAGCAACAGAGTACTGATGCTTCTTAAATCGCCATATCGCATCTCATTTCTATGTTTCACGATCTGATATAATATTCATTGTGGTGTTTTATGTATACATCGTATTTACTTCAAAAGATTGTAAATGCGACACTTCCATGCTAGGAAATAGCGTCTGCAGTTGTCAACGTAACGTAGCAGTAGAGTTCTAACGCTTCTTAAAACGTGATATCGCATCTCATATTTATATTTCATGATAAGATATAATATTCACTGCGAAGTGTCATGTATACCTCGTATTCACTTCAAAAGAATGTAAATGCGACACTTCCTTGCTAGGAAATAGCGTTTGCAGGAGTTTACGTATCGTAGCAATAGAGATCTAATGCTTCTCAAAACGTCATATCGCATCTCATTTCTATGTTTCATGATAAGATATAACATTCATTGCGGTTTATCATGTATACCACGTTTTCTCTTCAAAGGAATGTAAATGCGACACTTCCTTGCTAAGACATAGCGTTTGCAGATGTTTACGTATCGCAGCAATAGAGTTCAAGTGCTTCTAAAAACGAGATATCACATCCCATTTCTGTATCATGATAAGATATAATATTCATTGCGATGTGTCATGTATGCCTTGTATTCACTGCAAAAGAATGTAAATGCGACACTTCCTAGCTAGGAAATAGCGATTGCAGATGTCTACGTATCGTAGTAATGGGGTTCTAATGCTTCCCAAAACGCGATATAGCATCTCATTTCGATGTCTCACTATAAGATATAATATTCATTGCGCGGTGTCATGTATACCTCGTATTCACTTCAAATGAATGTAAGTGCGAGACTTCCTTGCTAGGAAATAGCGTTTGCAGATGTCTACGTATCGTAGCATTAGAGTTCTAATGCTTCTCTAAACGGGATATTGCACCTCATTCCTATGTTTCATGATAAGATATAATATTCATTGTGCAGTGTTATGTATATCTCGTCTACACTTCGAATGAATGTAAATGCGACACTTCCTAGCTAGGAAATAGCGCCTGCCGATATCTACGTATCGAACCAATTGAGTCCTAATACTTCTTAATTCGCGATATCGCACCTCATTTCTATGTTTCATGATAAGGTATAATATTCATTGCCAAGTGTCATGTATACCTCGTATTCACTTCAAAAGAATAAAAATGCGACACTTCCGTGCAAGGAAAAAACGTTTGCAGATGTCTACGTATCGTAGCAATAGAGTTCTAATGCTTCTTAAAACGCAATATCGCATCTCCTTTCTATCTTTCATGATAAGGTATAATATTCATTGCCAAGTGTCACTTATACCTCGCATACACTTCAAATGATTGTAAATGCGACACTTCCTTGCTATGAAATAGCTTTTGCTGATGCCTACGTATCGAAGCAAAAGGGTTCTAATGCTTCTTAAATCGCCATATCGCATCTCATTTCTATGTTTCATGATAAATTATAATATTCATTGCGAAGTGTCATTTATACCTCGCATACACTTCAAATGAAAGTAAATGCGACACTTCCTTGCTAGGAAATAGCGCTTGCAGATGCCTACGTATCGTAGCATTAGAGTTCTAATGCTTCTTAAATCGCCATATCGCATCTCATTTCTGTGTTTCATGATAAGATATAATATTCATTGTGGAGCGTTATGTATACCTCGTATTCACTTCAAAAGATTGTAAATGCGACACTTCCTTGCTAGGATATAGTGTTTTGCAGATGTCTACGTATCGTAGCAATAGAAATCTAATGCTTCTTAAAACGCGATATCGCGCCTCATTTCTATCTTTCATGATAATATATAATATTCTTTGTGCAGTGTTATGTATACCTCGTATTCACTTCAATAGAATGTAAATGCGACAATTCCTTGCTTGGAAGTAGCGTTCTCAGATGTCTACGTATCGAAGCAATAGAATTCTAATCCTTCTTAAATCGCGATATCGCATCTCATTTCTATGTTTTATGATAAGATATAATATTCATTGCGAAGTGTCATGTATACCTCGCATTCACTTCAAAAGAATGTAAATGCGACACTTCCTTGCTGGGCAGTAGCATTTGCAGACGTCTACGTACCGAAGCAATAGAGTTCCAATGCATCTTAAATCGCGATATCGCATCTCATTTCTATGTTTCATGATAAGATATAATATTTATTGTGCAGTGTTATGTATATCTCGTCTACACTTCGAAAGAATGTAAATGCGACACTCCCTTGCTAGGAAATAGCGTCTGCAGATGTCTACGTATCGTAGCAGTAGAGTTGTAATGCTTCTTAAAACGCGACATCGCATCTCATATCTATGTTTCATGACAAGATATAATATTCATTGCGAACTGTCATGTGTACCTCGCATACACTTCAAATGAATGCAAATGCGACTCTCCCCTTGCTAGGAAGTAGCGTTTGCAGATGTCTACGAATCGGAGCAACAGTGTCCTAATGTTTCTTAAAACGCGATATCGCTCCTCATTTCTATAATTCATGGTAGGATGTCATATTCATTGCGAAATGTCTTGTATACCTCGCATACACTGCAAATGAATGTAAATGCAACAGTTCCTTGCTAGGAAATATCGTTGGCAGATATCTACGTATCGTAGCATTAGAGTTCTAATGCTTCCCAAAACGCGATATTGCATCTCATTTCTATGTGTCATGATAAGATATAAAATCCATTACGAAGTGTTATGTATTCCTCTTCTACACTTCAAATTAATGTAAATGCGACACTTCCTTTCTAGGAAATTACGCTTCCAGATGTCTACGTATCGAAGCAATAGAGTACTAATGCTTCTTAAATCGCGATATCGCATCTCATTCCTATGTCTCGAGATAAGATATAATATCCATTGTGGAGTGTTATGTAAACCTCGTACTCACTTCAAGAGAATGTAAATGCGACAGTTCCTTGATAGGAAATAGCGTTTGCAGATGTCTACGTATCGAAACAATAGTGTTCTAGTGCTTCGTAAAACGCGATATCACATCTCATTTCTAGGTCTCATGATAAGATATGATATTCATTGTGCAGTGATATGTATACCTCGTACTTACTACAAAAGAATGTAAATGCGTCCTTTCTTCGCTAGGAAATAGCGTTTGCAGATGTCTCCGTATCGAAGCAGTAGAGTTCTAATGCTTCTTAAAACGCGAAATTGCATATCATTTCTATGTCTCATGATAATATATAATATTCATTGCGAAGTGTTACGTATTCCTCGTCTAGACTTTAAATGAATGTAAATGCCACACTTCCTTCCTAGGAAATAGCGTTTGCAGATATCTACGACTCGAAGCAATAGAGTTCTAATGCTTCTTAAAACGCGATATCGCATCGCATTTCTATGTCTCATGATAATATATTATATTCATTGCGAAGTGTTATGTATTCCTCGTCCACACTTTAAATGAATGTAAATGCGACACTTCCTTTCTAGGAAATAACATTTCCAGATATCAACGTATCGAAGCAATAGAGTTCTAATGCTTCCTAATTCGCGATATCGCATCTCATTTCTATGTTTCATGATAAGATATAATATTCATTGTGCAGTGTTATATATACCTCGTATTCACTTCAAAAGAATGATAATGCGTCACTTCCTTGCTAGGAAATAGCGTTTCCAGATATCTACGTATCGTAGCAATAGAGTTCTAATGCTTCTTAAAGAGCGATATCGCATCTCATTCCAATGTTTCATGAAAAGATATAATATTCATTGTGGGGTATTATGCATACCTCGTACTCACTTCAAAAGAATGCAAATGCGACACTCCCTTGCTTTGAAATAGCGTTTGCAGATGACTACGTATCGAATCAATAGAGATCTGATGCTTCTTAAGACGGGATATCGCATCCCATGTCTATGTCTCGTGATAAGATATAATATTCATTGTGCAGTGTTATGTATACCTCGCATTCGCTTCAAAAGAATGTAAATGCGACACTTCCTTGATAGGAAATAGCGTTTGCAGATGTCTACGTATCGTAGCATTAGAGTTCTAATGCTTCTTATATCTCGATATCGCATCGCATTTCTATGTTTCATGATAAGATATAATATTCATTGTGCAGTGTTATATATACCTCGTATTCACTTCAAAAGAATGATAATGCGTCACTTCCTTCCTAGGAAATAGCGTTTGCAGATGTCTATGTATCGAAGCAATAGAGTTCTAATTCTTCTTAAAACGCGATATCGCATCTCATTTCTATGTTTCATGATAAGATATAATATTTATTGTGCAGTGTTATGTATATCTCGTCTACACTTCAAAAGAATGTAAATGCGACACTCCCTTGCTAGGAAATAGCGTCTGCAGATGTCTACGTATCGTAGCAGTAGAGTTCTAATGCTTCTTAAAACGCGACATCGCATCTCATATCTATGTTTCATGATAAGATACAATATTAATTGCCAAGTGTCATGTATACCTCGTATTCACTTCAAAAGATTGTAAATGCTACACTTCCATGCTAGGAAATAGCGTTTGCAGATATCTACGTATCGTAGCATTAGAGTTCAAATGCTTCTCAAAACGGGATATTGCATCTCATTTCTATGTTTCATGGTAAGATGTTATATTCATTGCGAAATGTCTTGTATACCTTGCATACACTTCAAATGAATGTAAATGCGACACTTCCTTGTTAGGAAATAGCGTTGTCAGATGTCTACGTATCGAAGCAATAGAGTTCTAATGCTTCTTAAATCGCCATAACGCTTCTCATTTCTATGTCTGATGATAACATATAATATTCATTGTGAACTGTTATTTATACCTCGTATTCGCTTCAAAAGAATGTAAATGCGACACTTCCTTGCTAGGAAATAGCGTTTGCAGATGTCTACGTATCGTAGCATTGGAGCCCTAATGCTTCTATAATCGCGATATCGCATCTCAATTCTATGTTTCATGATAAGATACAATATTCATTGCGAAGTGTCATGTATACATCGTATTCACTTCAAAACAATGTAAATGCGATACTTCCTTGCTAGGAAATAGCGTTTGCAGATGTGTACGTATCGAAGCAATAGAGTCCTAATGCTACTTAAATCGCGATATCGCATCTCATTTCTATGTTTCCTTATAAGTATATAATATTCATTGTGGAGTGTTGTCATAACCTCGTCTTCACTTCAAAAGAATGTAAATGCGACACTTCCTTGCTAGGAAATAGCGTTTGCAGATGTCTACGTATCGTAGCATTAGAGTTCTAATGCTTCTCAAAACGCGATATCGCATCTCATTTCTATGTTTCATGATAATATATAATAATCATTGCGAAGTGTAATGTATACCTCGCAAACACTTCAAATGAATGTAAACGCGACACTCCCTTGCTAGGAAATAGCGTTTGCAGATGTTTAGGTATCGAAGCAATAGAGTTCTAATGCTGATTAAATCGTGATATAGCATCTCATTTCTATGCTTCATGATAAGATATAATATTCATTGTGCAGTGTTATGTATACCTCGTACTCACTTCAAAAGAATGATAATGCGTCACTTCCTTCCTAGGAAATAGCGTTTGCAGATGGCTATGTATCGCAGCAATAGAGTTCTAGTTCTCCTTAAAACGCGATATCGCATCTCATTTCTATGTTTCATGATAAGATATAATATTAATTGCGAAGTGTCACGTATACCTCTTATTCACTTCAAAAGAATGTAATTGCGACACTTCCTTGCTAGGAAATAGCGTTTGCAGATGTCTACGTATCGTAGAAATAGAGTTCTAATTCTTCTTAAATCGCGATATTGCGTCTCACTTCTATGTTTCGTGATAAGATATGATATTCATTGTGGAGTGTTATGCATCCCTCGTATTCACTTCAAAAGATTGTAAATGCGACACTTTCTTGCTAGGAAATAGCGTCTGCAGATGTCTACGTAACGTAACAATGGAGTTCTAATGCTTCTTAAAACCCGAAATCGTTCCTCATTTCTGTTTCGTGATAAGGTATAATATTCATTGTGGAGTGTTATGTATAACTCGTGTTCACTTCAAAATAATTGTAAATGCGACACTTCCTTGCCATTAAATTACGTTTGCAGATGTCTACGTATCATACCAATAGAGATCTAAAGCTTTTTAAATTGCGATATCGCATCTCATTTCTATGTTTCATGATGAGATATAATATTCATTGCGAATTGTCATGTATACCTCGTATTCCATTCAAAAGAATGTAAGTGCGACACTTCCTTGCTATTAAATAGCGTTTGCAGATGTCTACGTATCGTAGCAATAGAGTTTCAATGCTTTTTAAACCGCGATATCGCATCTCATTACTATGTTTCGTGATAAGGTTTAATATTCATGGTGCAGTGTTATGTATACCTCGAATTCGCTTCAAAAGAATGTAAATGCGACACTTCCTTGCTATTAAATAGCATTTGCAGATGTCTACGTATTGTAACAATAGGGTTCTAATGCTTCTTAAATCGCGATATCGCATGTCATTTCTAGGTATCATGATAAGATATAATATTGATTGTGCAGTGTAATGTATTCCACGTCTACACTTCAAATGAATGTAAATGCGACACTTCCTTGCTAGGAAATAGCGTTTGCAGATATCTACGTATCGAAGCAATAGAGTTCTAATGCTTCTTAAAACGAGATGTCGCATCTCATATCTATGTTTCACGATAGGATATAGCAATCTTTGCCAAGTGTCATGTATACCTCGCATACAATACAAATGAATGTAAATGCGACACTTCCTTGCTAGGAAATAGCGTCTGCAGATGTCTACGTATCGAAGCAATAGAGTTCCATGCTTCTTAAAGCGTGAAATCGCAACTCTTTTCTATGTTTCGTGATAAGATATAATATACATTGTGCAGTGTCATGTATACCTCGTATTCACCTCAAAAGAATGTAACTGCGACACTTCCTTGCTAGGAAATAGCGTTTGCAGATGTCTACGTATCGTAGCAAGAGAGTTCTAACGCTTTTTATATTGCGATATCGCATCTCATTTCTATGTATCATGATAAGATATAATATTCATTGTGGTGTGTTATGTATACCTCGCATTAACTTCAAAAGAATGTAAATGCGATACGTCCTTGCTAGGAAATAGAGTTTTCAGATGTCTCCGTATCGTAGCAATAGAGTTCTAATGCTTCTCCAAACGCGATATTGCATCTCATTTCTATGTTTCATGATAAGATATAATATTCTTTGCGAAGTGTCATGTATACCTCGTATTCACGTCAAAAGAATGTAAATGCGACACTTCCATGCTAGGAAATAGCGTCCGCACATGTCAACGTATCGCAGCAAATGTGTTCTAATGCTTCTTAAAACGCGATGTCGCATCTCATTTCTATGTTTCATGATAAGGTATAATGTTCATTCTGGAGTGTTATGTATACCTCGTATTCACATCAAAATGATGTAAATGCGACACTCCCTTGCTAGGAAGTAGCGTTTGCAGATGTCTACGTATCGAAGCAATGGAATTCTAATGCATCTTAAATCGCGATATCGCATGTCATGTCTATGTTTCACGATAAGATATAATATTCATTGTGCAGTGTTATGTATACATCGCATTTACTTCAAAAGACTGTAAATGCGACATTTCCTTGCTAGGAAATGGCGTTTGCAGATGTTAAGTATCGTAGCAATAGAGTTCTAATGCGTCTTAAGACGCGATATCGCATCGCACCTCTATGTCTCATTATAAGATTTAATATTCATTGCGAAGTGTCATGTATAGCTCGCATACACTTCAAAAGAATGTAAATGCGGCAATTCCTTGGTAGGAAATAGCGTTTGCAGATGTCTCCGTATCGAAGCAATAGAGTTCTAATCCTTCTTAAAACGGAATATCGCATCTCATTTCTATGTTTCATGATAAGATATAATATTCATTGTGCAGTGTTATGTAAACCTCCTATTCACTTCAAAAGAATGTAAATGCGGCACTTCCTTGCTAGAAAATAGCGTTTGCAGATGTCTACGTATCGTAGCAATAGATTTCTAATGCTTCTTAAGACGCGATATCGCTTCTCATTTCTATGTTTCATGATAAGATATAATACTCATTGCGCAGTGTTATGTGTACCTCGTACTCAATTCAGATGAATGTAAATTTAACACTTCCGTGCTAGGAAATAGCGTTTGCAGATGTCTACGTATCGAAGCAATAGTGTTCTAGAGTTTCTTAAAACGCGATATCGCATCACATATCTATGTTTCTTGATAAGATATAATATTCATTGCGAAGTGTCATGTATACCTCGCATACACTTCAAATGAATGTAAATGCGACTCTTCCTTGCTAGGACATAGCGTTTGCAGATGTCTACATATCGAAGCGGTAGATTTCTAATACTTCTTAATTCGCAATATCGCATCTCATATCTACGTTTCATGATAAGATATAATATTCATTGCGAAGTGTCATGTATACCTCGCATACACTTCAAATGAATGTAAATGCGACACTTCCTTGCTGGGAAATAGCGTTGGCAGATGTCTACGTATCGAAGCAATAGAGTACTAATGATTCTTAAATCGCGATATCGCATCTCATTTCTATGTTTCATGATAAGATATAATATTCATTGTGGAGTGTTATGTATACCTCGTACTCATTTCAAAAGAATGTAAATGCGTCACTTCCTTGCCAGGAAGTAGCGTCTCCAGGTGTCTACGTTTCGTAGCAATGGAGTTCTAATGATTCTTAAATCGCGATATCGCATCTCATTTCTATGTTTCATGATAAGATATAATATTCATTGTGAAGTGTTATGGATACCTTGTATTCACTTCAAATGAATGTAAATGCGACACTTCCTTGTTAGGAAATAACGTATGCAGATATCTACGTATCGTAGCAATAGAGTTCTAATGTTTCTTAAAACGCGATATCGTATCACATTTCTATGTTTCATGACAAGATATAATATTCATTGAGAAGTGTCATGTATACCTCGTTTTCACTTCAAATGAATGTAAATGCGACACTTCCTTGCTAGGAAATAGCGTTTGCAGATGTCTACGTATCGAAGCAATAAAGTTCTATTGCATCTTATATCGCGATATCGCATTTCATTTATATGTTTTATGATAATATATAAAATTCATTGTGCAATGTTATGTATACCTCGCATTCACTTCAAAAGAATATAAACGCGACACTTCCTTGCTAGGAAATAGCGTTTGCAGACGTCTACGTATCGAAGCAATAGAGTTCTAATGCTTCTTTAAACGGGATATCGCATCTCATTTCTATGTTTCATTATAAGATATAATATTCATTGCGAAGTTTCATGTATTCCTCGTATTCACTTCAAATGAATGTAAATGCGATACATCCTTGCTAGGAAATAGAGTTTGCAGATGTCTACGTAGCGTAGCAAGCGTTTTATAATGCTTCTTAAAACGAGATATCGCATTTCATTTCTATGTTTCATGACAACATATAATATTCATTGCGAAGTGTTATGTATACCTCGCATACACTTCAAATGAATGTAAATGCGACACTTCCTTGCTAGGAAATAGCGATTGCAGATGTCTACGTATCGAAGCAATAGAGTTCTAATGCTTCTTGAAACGGGATATCGCATCTCATTTCTATGTTTCATTATAAGATATAATATTCATTGCGAAGTTTCATGTATTCCTCGTATTCACTTCAAATGAATGTAAATACGACACTTCCTTGCTAGGAAATAGAGTTTTCAGATGTCTCCGTATCGTAGCAATAGAGTTCTAATGCTTCTCCAAACGCGATATTGCATCTCATTTCTATGTTTCATGATAAGATATAATATTCTTTGCGAAGTGTCATGTATACCTCGTATTCACGTCAAAAGAATGTAAATGCGACACTTCCATGCTAGGAAATAGCGTCCGCACATGTCAACGTATCGCAGCAAAAGTGTTCTAATGCTTCTTAAAACGCGATGTCGCATCTCATTTCTATGTTTCATGATAAGGTATAATGTTCATTCTGGAGTGTTATGTATACCTCGTATTCACATCAAAATGATGTAAATGCGACACTCCCTTGCTAGGAAGTAGCGTTTGCAGATGTCTACGTATCGAAGCAATGGAATTCTAATGCATCTTAAATCGCGATATCGCATGTCATGTCTATGTTTCACGATAAGATATAATATTCATAGTGCAATGTTATGTATACATCGCATTTACTTCAAAAGACTGTAAATGCGACATTTCCTTGCTAGGAAATGGCGTTTGCAGATGTTAAGTATCGCAGCAATAGAGTTCTAATGCGTCTTAAGACGCGATATCGCATCGCACCTCTATGTCTCATTATAAGATTTAATATTCATTGCGAAGTGTCATGTATAGCTCGCATACACTTCAAAAGAATGTAAATGCGGCAATTCCTTGGTAGGAAATAGCGTTTGCAGATGTCTCCGTATCGAAGCAATAGAGTTCTAATCCTTCTTAAAACGGAATATCGCATCTCATTTCTATGTTTCATGATAAGATATAATATTCATTGTGCAGTGTTATGTAAACCTCCTATTCACTTCAAGAGAATGTAAATGCGGCACTTCCTTGCTAGAAAATAGCGTTTGCAGATGTCTACGTATCGTAGCAATAGATTTCTAATGCTTCTTAAGACGCGATATCGCTTCTCATTTCTATGTTTCATGATAAGATATAATACTCATTGCGCAGTGTTATGTGTACCTCGTACTCAATTCAGATGAATGTAAATTTAACACTTCCGTGCTAGGAAATAGCGTTTGCAGATGTCTACGTATCGAAGCAATAGTGTTCTAGAGTTTCTTAAAACGCGATATCGCATCACATATCTATGTTTCTTGATAAGATATAATATTCATTGCGAAGTGTCATGTATACCTCGCATACACTTCAAATGAATGTAAATGCGACTCTTCCTTGCTAGGACATAGCGTTTGCAGATGTCTACATATCGAAGCGGTAGATTTCTAATACTTCTTAATTCGCAATATCGCATCTCATATCTACGTTTCATGATAAGATATAATATTCATTGCGAAGTGTCATGTATACCTCGCATACACTTCAAATGAATGTAAATGCGACACTTCCTTGCTGGGAAATAGCGTTGGCAGATGTCTACGTATCGAAGCAATAGAGTACTAATGATTCTTAAATCGCGATATCGCATCTCATTTCTATGTTTCATGATAAGATATAATATTCATTGTGGAGTGTTATGTATACCTCGTACTCATTTCAAAAGAATGTAAATGCGTCACTTCCTTGCCAGGAAGTAGCGTCTCCAGGTGTCTACGTTTCGTAGCAATGGAGTTCTAATGATTCTTAAATCGCGATATCGCATCTCATTTCTATGTTTCATGATAAGATATAATATTCATTGTGAAGTGTTATGGATACCTTGTATTCACTTCAAATGAATGTAAATGCGACACTTCCTTGTTAGGAAATAACGTATGCAGATATCTACGTATCGTAGCAATAGAGTTCTAATGTTTCTTAAAACGCGATATCGTATCACATTTCTATGTTTCATGACAAGATATAATATTCATTGAGAAGTGTCATGTATACCTCGTTTTCACTTCAAATGAATGTAAATGCGACACTTCCTTGCTAGGAAATAGCGTTTGCAGATGTCTACGTATCGAAGCAATAAAGTTCTATTGCATCTTATATCGCGATATCGCATTTCATTTATATGTTTTATGATAATATATAAAATTCATTGTGCAATGTTATGTATACCTCGCATTCACTTCAAAAGAATATAAACGCGACACTTCCTTGCTAGGAAATAGCGTTTGCAGACGTCTACGTATCGAAGCAATAGAGTTCTAATGCTTCTTTAAACGGGATATCGCATCTCATTTCTATGTTTCATTATAAGATATAATATTCATTGCGAAGTTTCATGTATTCCTCGTATTCACTTCAAATGAATGTAAATGCGATACATCCTTGCTAGGAAATAGAGTTTGCAGATGTCTACGTAGCGTAGCAAGCGTTTTATAATGCTTCTTAAAACGAGATATCGCATTTCATTTCTATGTTTCATGACAACATATAATATTCATTGCGAAGTGTTATGTATACCTCGCATACACTTCAAATGAATGTAAATGCGACACTTCCTTGCTAGGAAATAGCGATTGCAGATGTCTACGTATCGAAGCAATAGAGTTCTAATGCTTCTTGAAACGGGATATCGCATCTCATTTCTATGTTTCATTATAAGATATAATATTCATTGCGAAGTTTCATGTATTCCTCGTATTCACTTCAAATGAATGTAAATACGACACTTCCTTGCTAGGAAATAGAGTTTTCAGATGTCTCCGTATCGTAGCAATAGAGTTCTAATGCTTCTCCAAACGCGATATTGCATCTCATTTCTATGTTTCATGATAAGATATAATATTCTTTGCGAAGTGTCATGTATACCTCGTATTCACGTCAAAAGAATGTAAATGCGACACTTCCATGCTAGGAAATAGCGTCCGCACATGTCAACGTATCGCAGCAAAAGTGTTCTAATGCTTCTTAAAACGCGATGTCGCATCTCATTTCTATGTTTCATGATAAGGTATAATGTTCATTCTGGAGTGTTATGTATACCTCGTATTCACATCAAAATGATGTAAATGCGACACTCCCTTGCTAGGAAGTAGCGTTTGCAGATGTCTACGTATCGAAGCAATGGAATTCTAATGCATCTTAAATCGCGATATCGCATGTCATGTCTATGTTTCACGATAAGATATAATATTCATTGTGCAATGTTATGTATACATCGCATTTACTTCAAAAGACTGTAAATGCGACATTTCCTTGCTAGGAAATGGCGTTTGCAGATGTTAAGTATCGCAGCAATAGAGTTCTAATGCGTCTTAAGACGCGATATCGCATCGCACCTCTATGTCTCATTATAAGATTTAATATTCATTGCGAAGTGTCATGTATAGCTCGCATACACTTCAAAAGAATGTAAATGCGGCAATTCCTTGGTAGGAAATAGCGTTTGCAGATGTCTCCGTATCGAAGCAATTTAGTTCTAATCCTTCTTAAAACGGAATATCGCATCTCATTTCTATGTTTCATGATAAGATATAATATTCATTGTGCAGTGTTATGTAAACCTCCTATTCACTTCAAAAGAATGTAAATGCGGCACTTCCTTGCTAGAAAATAGCGTTTGCAGATGTCTACGTATCGTAGCAATAGATTTCTAATGCTTCTTAAGGCGCGATATCGCTTCTCATTTCTATGTTTCATGATAAGATATAATACTCATTGCGCAGTGTTATGTGTACCTCGTACTCAATTCAGATGAATGTAAATTTAACACTTCCGTGCTAGGAAATAGCGTTTGCAGATGTCTACGTATCGAAGCAATAGTGTTCTAGAGTTTCTTAAAACGCGATATCGCATCACATATCTATGTTTCTTGATAAGATATAATATTCATTGCGAAGTGTCATGTATACCTCGCATACACTTCAAATGAATGTAAATGCGACTCTTCCTTGCTAGGACATAGCGTTTGCAGATGTCTACATATCGAAGCGGTAGATTTCTAATACTTCTTAATTCGCAATATCGCATCTCATATCTACGTTTCATGATAAGATATAATATTCATTGCGAAGTGTCATGTATACCTCGCATACACATCAAATGAATGTAAATGCGACACTTCCTTGCTGGGAAATAGCGTTGGCAAATGTCTACGTATCGAAGCAATAGAGTACTAATGCTTCTTAAATCGCGATATCGCATCTCATTTCTATGTTTCATGATAAGATATAATATTCATTGTGGAGTGTTATGTATACCTCGTACTCATTTCAAAAGAATGTAAATGCGTCACTTCCTTGCCAGGAAGTAGCGTCTCCAGGTGTCTACGTTTCGTAGCAATGGAGTTCTAATGATTCTTAAATCGCGATATCGCATCTCCTTTCTATGTTTCATGATAAGATATAATATTCATTGTGAAGTGTTATGGATACCTTGTATTCACTTCAAATGAATGTAAATGCGACACTTCCTTGTTAGGAAATAACGTATGCAGATATCTACGTATCGTAGCAATAGAGTTTTAATGCTTCTTAAAACGAGATATCGCATCTCATTTCTATGTTTCATGATAAGATATAATATGCATTGCGAAGTGTCATGTATACCTCGTGTTCACTTCAAAAGAGTGTAAATGCGACATCTCCTTGCTAGGAAGTAGCGGTTGCAGTTGTCTACGTATCGAAGCAATATTGTTCTAATGCTTCTTAAACCGCATATCGCATCTCATTTTTACGTTTCACAATAAGATATAATATCCATTGTGGAGTGTTATGTATACCTCGTATTCACTTCAAAAGAATGTAAAAGCGACGCCTCCTTGCTAGGAAATAGCGTTTGCAGATGTCTACGTATTGAAGCAAGAGAGTTCTAACGCTTTTTATATTGCGATATCGCATCTCATTTCTATGTATCATGATAAGATATAATATTCATTGTGGTGTGTTATGTATACCTCGCATTAACTTCAAAAGAATGTAAATGCGATACGTCCTTGCTAGGAAATAGCGTTTGCAGATGTCTACGTATCGTAGCAATAGAGTTCTAATGCTTCTCAAAACGCAATATAGCATCTCAGTTCTATGTTTCACGATAAGATATAAAATTCATTGCGAAGTGTCATGTATACCTCGCCTACACTTCCAAGAAATGTAAATGCCTCACTTCCTTCCTAGGAAATGCGTCTCCAGTTGTCTACGCTTCGAAGCAATAGAGTTCTAATGTTTCCTAAAACACTATATAGTTTCACATTTCTATGTTTCATGATAAGATATAATTGTCATTTAGAAGTGTTGTGTACACCAAGTCTACACTTCAAGTAAATGTAAATGTCACACGTCCTTGCTAGGATATAGCGCTTCCAGATGTCTATGCATCGAAGCAATATAGTTGTAATGCTTCTTAAAACGCGATATCGCATCTCAGGTATATGTTGCATGATAACATATAATATTCATTGCGAAGTGTTATGCATACCTCGTCTACAGTTCAAGAGAATGTAAATGCCACAATTCCGTGCCAGGAAATAGCGTATCGGGATGCCTACGTATCGAAGCAATAGAGATCTAATGCTTCTCAAAAAGCGATATCTCACTTCTTTTCTATGTTTCATGATAAGATATAATATACATTGCGATGTGTCACTTATACCTCGCATACACCTCAAATGAATGTAAATGCGACACTTCCTTGCTGGGAAATAGCCTTTCCAGATGTCTACGTATCGTAGCAATAGAGTTCTAATGTTTCTTAAAACGCGATATCGTATCACATTTCTATGTTTCATGACAAGATATAATATTCATAGAGAAGTGTCATGTATACCTCGTTTTCACTTCAAATGAATGTAAATGCGACACTTCCTTGCTAGGAAATAGCGTTTGCAGATGTCTACGTATCGAAGCAATAAAGTTCTATTGCATCTTATATCGCGATATCGCATTTCATTTATATGTTTTATGATAATATATAAAATTCATTGTGCAATGTTATGTATACCTCGCATTCACTTCAAAAGAATATAAACGCGACACTTCCTTGCTAGGAAATAGCGTTTGCAGACGTCTACGTATCGAAGCAATAGAGTTCTAATGCTTCTTTAAACGGGATATCGCATCTCATTTCTATGTTTCATTATAAGATATAATATTCATTGCGAAGTTTCATGTATTCCTCGTATTCACTTCAAATGAATGTAAATGCGATACATCCTTGCTAGGAAATAGAGTTTGCAGATGTCTACGTAGCGTAGCAAGCGTTTTATAATGCTTCTTAAAACGAGATATCGCATTTCATTTCTATGTTTCATGACAACATATAATATTCATTGCGAAGTGTTATGTATACCTCGCATACACTTCAAATGAATGTAAATGCGACACTTCCTTGCTAGGAAATAGCGATTGCAGATGTCTACGTATCGAAGCAATAGAGTTCTAATGCTTCTTGAAACGGGATATCGCATCTCATTTCTATGTTTCATTATAAGATAAAATATTCATTGCGAAGTTTCATGTATTCCTCGTATTCACTTCAAATGAATGTAAATACGACACTTCCTTGCTAGGAAATAGAGTTTTCAGATGTCTCCGTATCGTAGCAATAGAGTTCTAATGCTTCTCCAAACGCGATATTGCATCTCATTTCTATGTTTCATGATAAGATATAATATTCTTTGCGAAGTGTCATGTATACCTCGTATTCACGTCAAAAGAATGTAAATGCGACAATTCCTTGCTGGGAAATAGCGTTTGCAGATGTCTACGTAATGTAGCAATAGAGTTCGAATGTTTTTTAAATCGCGATATCGCATCTCATTTCTATGTTTCATGAAAAGATCTAATATTCATTGCGAAGTGTCAAGTATACCTCGCATACACTTCAAAAGAATGAAAATGCCACACATCCTTGCTAGGAAGTAGCGTTTGCTGATGTCTAGGCATCGAAGCAATAAGGTTCTAATGTTTCTTAAAATGGGATACCGCATCTCATTTCTATGTTTCGTAACAAGATATAATATTCATTGCGAAGTGTCATGTATACCTCGCCTACACTTCAAATGAATGTAAATGCGACACATCCTTGCTAGGAAATAGCGTTTGCAGATGTCTGCGTATCGAAGCAATAGAGTTCTAATGCTTCTTAAATCGCGAAATCGCATCCCATTTCTGTTTCGTGATAAGATGTAATATTCATTGTGGAGTGTTATGTATACCTCGTATTCACTTCAAAAGAATGTAAATGCGACACTTCCTTTCTGTTAACTGTCGTTCCCAGATATCTACGTTTCGCAGCAATAGGGTTCTAATGCTTTTTAAATCGCGATATCGCATCTCAATCCTATGTTTCATGATAAGATATAATATTCATTGTGGTGTGTGATGTACACCTCGTATTCACATCAAAAGAATGTAAATGCGACACTTCCTTGCTAGGAAATAGCGTTTGCAGATGTCTGCGTATCGTAGCAATAGATTTCAAACGCTCCTTAAAGCGCGATATCGCATCTCATTTCTACGTTTCATGATAAGATATAATATTCATTGCGAAGTGTCATGTATACCTCGTATTCACTTGAAAGGAATGTAATTGCGACACTTCCTTGCTACGAAATAGAGTTTCCAGATATCTACGTATCGTAGCAATAGCGTTCTAATGCCTCTTAAAACGCGATATGGTATCTCATTTCTATGTCTCACTATAAGATATAATATTCATTGTGCGGTGTTACGTATACCTCGTATTCACTTCAAATGAATGTAAATGCGACTCTTCCTTGCTAGGAAATAGCGTTGGCAGATGTCTACGTATCGAAGCATAGGAGTTCTAATGCTTCTTAAAACGAGATATCGCATCTCATTTCTATGTTTCATGATAAGATATAATATTCATTGCGAAGTGTCATGCATACCTCGTATTCACTTCAAAAGCATGTAAATACGACACTTCCTTGCTAGGAAATAGCGTTTGCAGATGTCTACGTAATGTAGCAATAGAGTTCGAATGCTTCTTAAATCGCGATATCGCATCTCATTTCCATGATTCATGATAAGATATAATATTCATTGCGAAGTGTCATGCATACCTCGTATTCACTTCAAAAGCATGTAAATACGACACTTCCTTGCTAGGAAATAGCGTTTGCAGATGTCTACGTAATGTAGCAATAGAGTTCGAATGCTTCTTAAATCGCGATATGGCATCTCATTTCCATGATTCATGATAAGATATAATATTCGTTGCGAAGTGTCATGCATACCTCGTATTCACTTCAAAAGCATGTAAATACGACACTTCCTTGCTCGGAAATAGCGTTTGCAGATGTCTACGTATCGAAGCAATAGAGTTCCAATGCTTCTTGAAACGGGATATCGCATCTCGTTACTATGTTTCATGATAAGATATAGTATTCATTGCGAAGTATCACTTATACCTCGCATACACTTCAGAAGAATGTAAATGCGACACTTCCTTGCTAGGAAACAGCGTCTGCAGATGTCTACGCATCGTAGCAATAGAGATCTAAATCTTCTTAAAACGCGATATCACACCACATTTCTATGTTTCATGATAGGACATAATATTCATTGCGAAGTTTCATGTATTCCTCGTATTCACTGCAATTTAATGTAAATGCGACACTTCCTTGTTAGGAAATAGCGTTTGCTGATGTCTACGTATCGAAGCAATAGAGTTCTAATGCTTCTTGAAACGGGATATCGCATCTCGTTACTAAGTTTCATGATAAGATATAGTATTCACTGCGAAGTATCACTTATACCTCGCACACACTTCAGAAGAATGTAAATGCGACACTTCCTTGCTAGGAAACAGCGTCTGCAGGTGTCTACGCATCGTAGCAATAGAGCTCTAAATCTTCTTAAAAGGCGATATCACATCACATTTCTATGTTTCATGATAGGACATAATATTCATTGCGAAGTTTCCCATATTCCTCGTATTCACTTCAAATGGATGTAAATGCGGCAATTCCTTCCTAGGAAATAGCGTTTGCAGATGTCTACGTATCGTAGCAAGCGTGTTATAATGCTTCTTAAAACAAGATATCGCATCTCATTTCTATGTTTCATGATAACATATAATATTCATTGCGAAGTGTTATGTATACCTCGCATACACTTCAAATGAATGTAAATGCGACACTACCTTGCTAGGAAATAGCGACTGCAGATGCCTACATATCGAAGCAATGGAGTTCTAATGCTTCTTGGAACGGGATATCGCATCTCATTCCTATGTTTCATGGTAAGATATACTATTCATTGCGAAGTATCACGTATTCCTAGTCTTCACTTCAAATGAATGTAAATGCGACACATCCTTGCTCGGAAATAGCGTTTGCTGATGTCTACGCATCGTAGCAATAGAGTTCTAAATCTTCTTAAAACGCGATATCACATCACATTTATATGTTTCACGATAAGATATAATATTCATTGCGGTGTTTCATGTATTCCACGTATTCACTTCAAATGAATGTAAATGCGACACTTCCTTGCCAGGAAATAGCGTTTGCAGATGTCTACGTATCGTAGCAATCGTGTTATAATGCTTCATATAACGAGATATCGCATCTCATTTCTATGTTTCATGATGACATATAATATTCATTGCGAAGTGTTATGTATACCTCGCATACACTTCAAATGAATGTAAATGCGACACTTCCTTGCTAGGAAGTAGCTATTGCAGATGTCTACGTATCGAAGCAATAGAGTTCTAATGCTTCTTGAAACGGGATATCGCATCTCATTTCTATGTTTCATGATAAGATATAATATTAATTGCGAAGTGTCATGTATACCTTGTATTCACTTCAGAAGAATGTAAATGCGACACTTCCTTGCAAGGAAATAACGTTTGCAGATGTCTACGTATCGTAGCAATAGAGTTCCAATGCTTCTTAAAACGCGATATCACATCACATTTCTATGTTTCACGATAAGATATAATATTCATTGTGGAGTGTTATTTATACCTCGTATTCACCTCAAAAGAATGTAAATGCGACACTTCCTTGCTAGGAAATACAGTTTGCAGATTTCTGCGTATCGTAGCATTAGATTTCTATTGCATCCCAAAACGCGATATCGCATCTCATTTCTATGTTTCATGATAAGATATAATATTTATTGCGAAGTGTCACGTATACATCGCATACACTTCAAATGAATGTAAATGCGACACTTCCTTGCTAGGAAATAGCGTTTGCAGATGTCTACGTATCGTAGAAATAGAGCTCTAACGCCTCATAAGACGCGATATCGCATCCCATTTCTATGTTTCATGATAAGATATAATATTCATTGCGAAGTGCCACTTATACCTCGCATACTCTTCAAATGAATGTAAATGCGACACTTCCATGCTAGGAAACAGCGTTTGCAGGTGTCTACGTATCGAAGAAATAGAGTTCTAATGCTTCTTAAGTCGCGAGATCGCATCGCATTTCTATGTTTCACGATAAAATATAATAATCATTGTGACGTGTTATGTATACCTCGTATTCACCTCAAAAGAATGTAAATGCGACACTTCCTTGCTAGGAAATAGCGTTTGCAGATGTCTACGTATAGCAGCATTTGGTTTCTAATGCATCTCAAAACGCGATATCGCACCTCATTTCTATGTTTCATTATAAGATATAATATTTATTGCGAAGTGCCACGTATACATCGCATACACTTCAAACGAATGTAAATGCGACACTTCCTTGCTAGGAAATAGTGTTTCCAGATGTCTAGGTATGGAAGCAATTGAGTTCTAATGTTTCTTAAAACATGATATCGTTTCACATTTCTATGTTTCATGATAAGATATAATTGTCATTTAGAAGTGTTGTGCACACCAAGTCTACACTTCAAAAGAATGTAAATGCCACACTTCCTTGCCTGGAAATAGCGCTTCCAGATGTCTACGTATCGAAGCAATACGGTTCTAATGCTTCTCAAAAAGCGATATCGCATTTCTTTTCTATGTATCATGATAAGATATAATATTCTCTTCGAAGTGTCATGTATACCACGTATTCACTTCAAAAGAACGTAAACGCGACACTTCCATGCTATGATACAGCGTTTGCAGATGTCTCCGTATCGAAGCAATAGAGTTCTGATGCTTCTTAGATCGCGAAATCGCATCCCATTTCTATGTTTCGTGATAAGATATAATATTCATTGTGGAGTGTTATGTCTACCTCGCATTCACTTCAAAAGAATGTAAATGCGACACTTCCTTGCTAGGAAATAGCGTTTGCAGATGTCTACGTATCGAAGGAATTGAGTTCTAATGCATCTTAAAACGCGATATCGCATCTCATTTCTATGTCTCATGATAAGATATAATATTCATTGTGGAGTGTTATGTATACCTCGTATTCACTTCAAAAGATTGTAAATGCGACACTTCCTTGCTGGGAAATAACGTCTGCAGATATCTACGTATTGTAGCAACAGTGTTCTAATGCCTCTTAAAAGCCGATATCGCATCTCATTTCTATGTTTCATGATAAGATATAATATTCAGTGCGAAGTGTCATGTATACCTCGCATACACTTCAAATGAATGTAAATGCGGCACTTCCTTTCTAGGAAATAGCGTTTACAGATGTCTACGTATCGAAGCAATAGATTTCTAATGCTTCTTATATCGCGATATCGCATCTAATTTCTATGTTTCAAGATAAGATATAATATTCATTGTGCAGTGTTATGTATATTTCGTCAACACTTCAAATGAATGTAAATGCGACACTTCCATGCTAGGAAGTAGCGTGTGCAGATGTCTACGCATAGCAGTAATAGAGTTCTAATGCTTCTTAAAACGCGATATCGCATCAAACTTCTATGTTTCATGATAAGATATATTATTCAGTGCGAAGTGTCATGTATTCCTCGTATTCACTTCAAAAGAATGTAAATGCGGCACTTCCTTGCTAGGAAATAGCGTCTGCAGATGTGTACGTGTCGTAGCAATAGAGTTCTCATGCTTCTTAAAACGAGATGTCGCAGCTTATTTCTATGTTCCATGATAAGATATAATATTCATTGCGAAGTGTCATGTAAACCTCGTACTCACTTCAAAAGAATGTAAATGCGACACTTCCATGCTAGGAAGTAGCGTGTGCAGATGTCTACGTATAGCAGTAATAGGGTTCTAATTCTCCTTAAAACGCGATAGCGCATCTCATTTCTATGTTTCATGATAAGATATAATATTCATTGTGCACTGATATGTATACGTCGTATTCACTTCAAAGGAATGTAAATGCGACACTTCCTTGCTAGGAAAAAACGTTAGCTGATGTCTACGTATCGAAGCAATAGAGTTCCAGTGCTTCCTAAAACGCGATATCGCATCTCATATCTATGTTTCATGATAAGATATAATATTCATTGCGAAGAGTCATGTATACCTCGCATACACTTCAAATGAATGTAAATGCGACACTTCCTTGCTAGGTAATAGCGTTTGCAGGTGTCTACATATCGTATCAATAGAGTTCTATTGCTTCTTAAATCGCGATATCGCATTCGATTTCTATGTTTCGTGATAAGGTACAATATTCGTCGTAGAGTGTTATGTATGCATCGTATTCTCTTCAAAAGAATGTAATAGAGACACTTCCTAGCATAGAAATAGCGTTTCCAGATGTCTACGTATCGCAACAATAGAGTTCTAATGCTTCTTAGAACGAGATGTCGCAGCTCATTTCTATGTTCCATGATAAGATATAATATTCATTGCGAAGTGTCATGTAAGCCTCGTATTCACTTCCAAAGAATGTAAATGCGACACTTCCATGCTAGGAAGTAGCGTGCGCAGATGTCTACGTATAGCAGTAATAGAGTTCTAATGCTTCTTAAAACGCGATATCGCATCAAACTTCTATGTTTCATGATAAGATATAATATTCAGTGCGAAGTGTCATGTATTCCTCGTATTCACTTCAAAAGAATGTAAATGCGGCACTTCCTTGCTAGGAAATAGATATTGATGATGTCTACGTATCGTAGCAATAGATTTCTAATGGATCTTAAAACGGGATATCGCATCTCACTTCTATGTTTCATGATAAGATATAATATTCATTGCGAAGTGTCATGTATACCTCGCAAACACTTCAAATGAATGTAAATGCGACACTTCCTTGCCAGCCAGTAGCGTTTGCAGATGTCTACGTATCGAAGAATTAGTGTTCTAATACTTCTTCAAACGCGATAGAGCATCTCATTTCTATGTTTCATGATAAATCGCAAACACTTCAAATGAATGTAAATGCGACACTTCCTTTCTAGGAAATAGCGTTTGCAGATGTGTACGTATAGTAGCAATAGAGTTCTAATGCTATTTAAATCGCGATATCGCATCTCATTTCTAAGTTTCATGATTAGATATAATACTCATTGTGGAGTGTCATGTATATCTCGTATTCACATCAAAAGAATGTGGATGCGACACTTCCTTGCTAGGAAATACCGATTGCAGGTGTCTACGTATCGTAGCTATTGAGTTCTGTTGCCTCTTAAACCGCGATCTCCAATCACATTTCATGATAAGATATAAAATTCACTGCGACGTGTCATGTATACCTCGTATTCAATTCAAAAGAATGTAAATGCGAAACTTCCTTGCTAGGAAATAGCGTCTGCAGATGTCTACGTATCGTAACAATAGAGCTCTAATGCTCCTTAAATCGCGATATCGCATTTCCTTTCTATGTTTCGTTAGAAGGTATGATATGCATTGGGGAGTATTAGGTATACCTCGTATTCACCTCAAAGGAATGTAATTGCGACACTTTCTTGCTATTAAATAGCGTCTGCAGATGTCAACGTATCGTTGCAATTGTGTTCTAATGCTTCTCAAAACGCGATATCGCATCTCACTTCTATGTTTCATGATAAGAGATAATATTCATTGCGAAGTTTCATGTATACCTCGTGTTCACTTCAAAAGAATGTAAATGCGACACATACTTGCCAGGAAATAGCGTTTGCAGATGTCTCCGTATCGAAGCAATAGAGTTCTAATGCTTCTTAAAATGAGACGTCGCATCTCATTTCTATGTTTCACGATAAGATATAATATTCAATGCAAAGTGTCATGTATACATCGAATTCTCTTCAAAAGAATGTAAGTGCGACACTTCCGTGCTACGAAATAGCGTTTGCAGATGTCTACGTATCGTAGCAATAGAGTTCTAATGCTTCTTAAAACTCGATATTGCATCTCATTTCTATGCTTCATGATAAGATACAATATTCATTGCAAAGTGCCACTTATACCTCGCATACACTTCAAATGAATGTAAATGCGACACTTCATTGCTAGGAAATAGCGTTTGCAGGTGTCTACATATCGTATCAATAGAGTTCTATTGCTTCTTAAATCGCGATATCGCATTCGATTTCTATGTTTCGTGATAAGGTACAATATTCGTCGTAGAGTGTTATGTATACCTCGTATTCTCTTCAAAAGAATGTAATAGGGACACTTCCTAGCAAGGAAATAGCGTTTCCAGATGTCTACGTATCGCAACAATAGAGTTCTAATGCTTCTTAGAACGAGATGTCGCAGCTCATTTCTATGTTCCATGATAAGATATAATATTCATTGCGAAGTGTTATGTATACCTCGTATTCTCTTCAAAAGAATGTAATAGGGACACTTCCTAGCAAGGAAATAGCGTTTCCAGATGTCTACGTATCGCAACAATAGAGTTCTAATGCTTCTTAGAACGAGATGTCGCAGCTCATTTCTATGTTTCATGATAAGATATAATATTCAGTGCGAAGTGTCATGTATTCCTCGTATTCACTTCAAAAGAATGTAAATGCGGCACTTCCTTGCTAGGAAATAGAGATTGATGATGTCTACGTATCGTAGCTATTGAGTTCTGTTGCCTCTTAAACCGCGATCTCCAATCACATTTCATGATAAGATATAATATTCACTGCGACGTGTCATGTATACCTCGCATACATTTCAAATGAATGTAAATGCTACACTTCCTTGCTAGGAAATAGCGTTTGCAGATGTCTACGTATCGAAGCAATAGAGTTCTAATGCTTCTTAAAACTAGATATCGCATCTCATTTCAACGTTTCATGATAAGATATAATATTCATACCGAAGTGTTACGTATTCCTCGCATACGCTTCTAATGAATGTAAATGCGACACTATCTTGCTAGGAAACAGCGTTTGCAGATGTCTACGTATAGTAGCAATAGAATTCTAATGCTATTTAAATCGCGATATCGCATCTCATTTCAAAGTTTCACGATTAGATATAATACTCATTGTGGAGTGTCATGTATACCTCGCATTCACTTCAAATGATTGTAAATGCGACACTTCCTTGCTAGGATATAGCATTGGCAGATGTCTACGTATCGAAGCAACAGAGTTCCAATGCTTCTTAAAACGAGATATCGCATCACATTTCTATGTTTCACGATAAGATATAATATTCATTGCGAAGTGTCATGTATACCTCGTATTCACATCAAAAGAATGTAAATGCAACACTTCCATGCTAGGAAGTAGCGTGTGCAGATGTCTACGTATAGCAGTAATAGAGTTCTAATGCTTCTTAAAACGCGATATCGCATCAAACTTCTATGTTTCATGATAAGATATATTATTCAGTGCGAAGTGTCATGTATTCCTCGTATTCACTTCAAAAGAATGTAAATGCGGCACTTCCTTGCTAGGAAATAGCGTCTGCAGATGTGTACGTTTCACAACAATAGAGTTCTAATGCTTCTTAAAACGAGATGTCGCATTTACTTTCTATGTTTCGTTATAAGGTATGATATGCATTGGGGAGTATTAGGTATACCTCGTATTCACCTCAAAGGAATGTAATTGCGACACATTCTTGCTATTAAATTGCGTCTGCAGATGTCAACGTATCGTTGCAATAGTGTTCTAATGCTTCTCAAAACGCGATATCGCATCTCACTTCTATGTTTCATGATAAGAGATAATATTCATTGCGAAGTTTCATGTATACCTCGTGTTCACTTCAAAAGAATGTAAATGCGACACATACTTGCCAGGAAATAGCGTTTGCAGATGTCTCCGTATCGAAGCAATAGAGTTCTAATGCCTCTTAAAACGCGACATCGCATCACATTTCTATGTTTCATGATAGGATATAATATTCATTGCGAAGTGCCACTTATGCCTCGCATGCACTTAAAATGAATGTAAATGCGACACTTCATTGCTAGGAAATGGCGTTTGCAGATGTCTACGTATCGTAGCAATAGTGTTCTAATTCTACTAAAAACGCGATATTGCATGTAATTTCTATGTTTCATTATAAGTTATAATATTCATTGCGAAGTGTCATGTATACCTGGCATACACTTCGAATGAATGTAAATGCGACAGTTCCTTGCTAGGAAATAGCGTTTCCAGAAGTCTACGTATCGAAGCAATAGAGTTCCAATGCTCCTTGAAACGCGATATCGCAACTCATTTCTTTGTTTCACCATAAGATACAATATTCATTGCGAAGTGTTATGTATACATCGCCTGCACTTCAAAAGAATGTAAATGACACACTTCCTTGCTAGGACATAGCGTTTCCAGATGTCTACGTATCGATGCAATAGAATTGCAATGCTTCCTAAAACGCGATATCGCATCTCATTTCTATGTTTCATGATAAGATATAATATGCATTGCAAAGTGTCATGTATACCTCGCATACACTTCAAATGAATGTAAATGCGACACTTCCTTTCTAGGAAATAGCGTTTGCAGATGTCTACGTATCGAAGCAATAGAGTTCTAGTGCCTCTTACCTCGAGATATCGCATCTCATTTCTACGTTTCGTGATAAGATACAATATTCATTGCGAAGTGTAATGTATACCTCGTATTCACTTCAAAAGAATGTAAATGCGACACTTCCTTGCTACTAAATAGTGTTAGCAGATGTATACGTATCGAAGCAATAGAGTTCCAATGCTTCTTACATCGTCATATCGCATCTCATTTCTATGTTTTGTGATAAGATATAATATTCATTGCGAAGTGTCATGTATACCTCGTATTCACTTCAAACGAATGTAAATGCGACACTTCCTTGCTAGGAAGTAGCGATTGCAGATGTTTACGTATCGAAGCAATAGAGTTCTAATGCTTCTTAAAACGGGTTATCGCATCTCATTTCTATGTCTCATGATAAGATATAATATTCATTGCGAAGTGTTATGTATTCCTGGTGTACACTTCAAATGAATGTAAATGCGACTCTTCATTGCTAGGAAATAGCGTTTACTGATATCTACGTATCGTAGCAAAAGGGTACTTGTGCTACTTAAAACGCGATATCGCATCTCATTTCTGTGTTCCATGATAAGATTTAATATTCATTGCGAAGTGTCATGTATCCCTCGTATACACTTCAAATGAATATATATGCGACACTTCCTTCCTACGAAGTAGCGTTTGCAGATGTCTACGTATCGAAGCAATAGATTTCTATTGCGTCATAAAACGCGAAATCGCATCACATTTCTATGTTTCGTGATAAGATATAATATTCATTGTGGAGTGTTATGTATACCTCGAATTCACTTCAAACGAACGTATTTGGGACACTTCCTTGCTAGGCAATAGCGACTGCAGATGTCTATGTATCGCAGCAATAGGGTTCTAATGCTTCTTAAATCGCGATATCGCATCTCATTTCTATGTTTCATGATAAGATATAATATTCCTGGCGAAGTGTGTCCTATACCTCGCGTAGGCTTCGAATGAATGTAGATTTCACACTTTCTTGCTAGGAAATAGCGTTGGCAGATGTCTACGTATCGAAGCAATAGAGTTCTAATGCTACTTAAAACGAGATATCGCATCTCATTTCCATGTTTCATGATAAGATATAATATTCATTGTGGAGTGTTATGTACACCTCGTATTCATTTCAAAAGAATGTAAATGCGACACTTCCTTGCTAGGAAATAACGTAGGCAGATGTCTACGTTTCGAAGCAATAGAGTTCTAATGCTTGATGAGAACGAGATATCGCATCTCATTTCTATGTTTCATAGTAAGATATAATATTCATTGTGCAGTGTTATGTACACCTCCTATTCACTTCAAGAGAATGTAAATGCGACACTTCCTTGCTAGATAATAGCGTTTGCAGATGTCTACGTATCGTAGAAACAGATTTCTAATGCTTCTTTAAACGCGTTATCGCTCCTCACTTCTATGTTTCATGATAAGATACAATATTCATTGTGAAGTGTTATGTATACCTCGTATTCAAATCAAACGAATGTAAATGCGACACTTCCATGCTGGAAATAGCTTTTTCCGGATGTCTATGTATCGAAGCAATAGAGCTCTAATGCTTCTTAAATGGGGATATCGCATCTCATATCTATGGTTCATCATAAGAGATAATATTCATTGCGAAGTGTCATGTATACCTCGTATTCACTTCAAAAGAATGTAAATGCGACACTTCCATGCTAGGAAATAACGTGTGCAGATATCTAGGTATTGCAGCAATAGAGTTCTAATGCCTCTTAAGACGCGATGTCGATTCTCACGTCTATGTTTCATTATAGGATATAATATTCATTGCCAAGTGTAATGTATAGCTCGCATAAACTTCAAATGAATGTAAATACGACACTTCCTTGCTAGCAAATAGCGTTTGCAGATGTCTAGGTATCGAAGCAATAGATTTCTAACGCTTCTTAAATCGCGATGTACCACCTCATTTCTATGTTTTGTGATAACATATAATATTCATTGTGGATTGTTACGTATACCTCGTATTCACTTCAAACGAATGTAAAAACGACACTTTCTTGCTATTAAATAGCGTTTGCGGATGTCTACATATCGTAGCAATAGTGTTCTAATGCTTTTTAAATAGCGATATCGCATCTCATTTCTATGTTTCGTGATAGGATACAATATGCTTTGTGGAGTGTTATGTATACATCGTATTCACTTCAAAGGAATGTAAATGCGACACTTTCTTCCTAGGAAATAGCGTTTGCAGATGTCTCCGTATCGAAGCAATAGGTTTCTAATGCTTCTTAATTCGCGATATCGCATTTCATTTCTATGCTTCAGGAAAATTTATAATATTAATTGTGCAGTGTTACGTATGCCTCGTATTCACTTCAAAAGAATGAAAATGCGACACTTCCTTGCTAGGAAATAGCGTTTGCAGTTGTCTACGTATCGCTGCAATAGAGTTTTAATACTTCTCAAAACGCGATGTCGCATCTTACTTCGACGTATCATGATAAAATATTATATCCATTGCGAAGTGTCATGTATATCTCGCATTCACTTCAAATGAATGTAAATGCGACACTTCCTAGCTAGGTAATAGCGTTTGCAGATGTCTACGTATCGAAGCAACAGGGTTCTAATTCTCCTAAGGACGAGATATCGCATCTCATTTCTATGTCTCACGATAAGGTATAATATTCATTGCGAAGTGTTATGTATACATCGCATACACTTCAAACGTATGTATATGCGACACTTGCTTGCTAGGAAATAGTGTTTGCAGATGCCTACGTATCGTAGCAATAGAGTTCTGATGCTTCTTAAAACGCGATATCACATCACATTTCGATGTTTCATGATAAGATATAATATTCATTGCGAAGTTTCATGTATTCCTCGTATTCACTTCGAGTGAATGTAAATGCGACACTTCCTTGCTAGGAAATAGCGTTTGCAGATTTCTGCATATCGTAGCATTAGATTTCTATTGCATCTCAAAACGCGATATCGCATCTCATTTCTATGTTTCATGATAAGATATAATATTTATTGCGAAGTGTCACGTATACATGGCATACACTTCAAATGAATGTAAATGCGACACTTCCTTGCTAGGAAATATTGTTTGCAGACGTCTACGTATCGAAGCAATAGAGTTCTAATGCTTCTCAAACCGCGATATCGCATCTCATTTCTATGTTTCATGATAAGATATAATATTCATTGCGAAGTGTTATGTACACCTCGCATACACTTCAAATGAATGTAAATGCGACACTTCCTTGCTAGGAAATAGTGTTATCAGATGTCTACGTATTGAAGCAATAGAGTTCTAATGCTTCTTAAAACGCGATATCGCATCTCATTTATATGTTTCATGATAAGATATAATATTCATTGTGCAGTGATATGTACATCTCGTCTACACTTCAAATGAATGTAAATGCGACACTACCTTGCTAGGAAATAGCGTTTGCAGATGTCTCCGTATCGTAGCAATGGAGTTCTAATGCTTCTTAAAACGCGAAATTGCTCCACATATATATGCTTCATGAAAAGATGAAATATTCATTGTGGAGAGTTATGTATACCTTCTACTCACTTCAAAAGAATGTAAATGCGACACTTCCTTGCTAGGAAATGGCGTCTGCAGATGACTACCTATCGTAACAATAGAGTTCCAATGCTTCTTAAAACGCGATATCGCATCTCATTTCTATGTTTCAGTATAAGATATAATATTCACTGCGAAGTGTCATGTGTACCTCGCATACACTTCAAAAGAATGTAAATGCGACACTTCCTCGCTAGGAAATAGCGTTCGCAGATGTCTACGTATAGTAGCATTAGAGTCGTAATCCTTCTTAGAACGCGATATCGCATCTCATTTCTATGTATTATGATAAGATACAATATTCATTGCGAAGTGTCACGTATACTTCGTATTCACTTCAAAAGGATGTAATTGCGACACTTCCTTGCCTGGGAATAGCGCTTGCAGCTGTCTATGTATCGAATCAATGGAGTTCTAATGCTTCTAAAATCGCGATATCGCATCTCACTTCCACGTTTCATGATAAGATGTAATATTCATTGTGCAGTGTTACGTATATATCGTCTACACTTCAAATGAATGTAAATGCGACACTTCCTTGCTAGGAAATAGCGTTTGCAGATGTCTACGTATCGAAGCAATTAGGTTCTAGTGCTTCTTATATCGCGATATCGCATCACATTCCTATGTTTCATGATAAGATATAATATTCATTGTGCAGTGTTATGTATACCCCGTATTCACTTCAAAAGATTGAAAATGCGACACTTCCTTGCTAGGTAATAGCGTCTGCGGATGTCTACGTATCGAAGCAATAGATTTCTAATGCTTCTTAAGACGCGAAATAGCTCCACATTTCTATGATTCATGATAAGATATAATATTCATTGTGGAGTGTTATGTATACCTCGTATTCACTTCAAAAGAATGTAAATGCGACACTTCCTTCCTTGGAAATAGCGTTTGCAGATGTCTCCGTATCGAAGCAATAGTTTTCTAATGCTTCTTATATCGTGATATCGCATCGCATTCCTATATTTCATGACATGATATAATATTCATTGTGGATTGTTATGTATACCTCGTATTCACTTCAAAAGATTGAAAATGCGACACTTCCTTGCTAGGTAATAGCGTCTGCGGATGTCTACGTATCGAAGCAATAGATTTCTAATGCTTCTTAAGACGCGAAATCGCTCCTCATTTCCATGCTTCATGATAAGATATAATATTCATTGTGGAGTGTTGTGTATACCTCGTATTCACTTCAAAAGAATGTAAATGCGACACTTCCTTGCTAGGAATTAGCGTCTGCAGATGTCTACGTATCGTAGCAATGAGTTCTAATGCTTCTTAAAACGCGATACCGCTTCTCAGTTATATGCTTCATGATAAGATATAATATTCATCGCGAAGTGTCATGTATACCTCGTATTCACTTCAAAAGAATGTAAACGCGTGACTTCCTTGCTAGGAAACAGCGTTAGCAGATGTCTACGTATCGTAGCAATAGTGTTCTAGTGCTTCTCAAAACGCGATATCGCATTCCATTTCTATGTTTCATGTTAAGATATAATATTCATTGCCAATTGTCATGTATACCTCGCATTCACTTCAGAAGAATGTAAATGCGACACTTCCTTGCTAGGAAATAGCGCTTGCAGATGGCTAGGTATCGTAGCAATAGATTTCTAATGCTTTTTAAATCGCGATATCGCATCTCATTCCTACGTTCCATGATAAGATGTAATATTCATTGTGAAGTGTCATGTATACTTCGTATTCACTACAGAAGAACGTAAATGCGACACTTCCTTGCTAGGATGTAGCGTTTGCAGATGTCTACGTATCGAAGCAATACAGTTCTAATGCATCTTAAATCGCGATATTGCACCTCATTTCTATGTTTCATGATAAGATATAATATTCATTGTTAAGTGTTATGTATACCTCGCATTCACTTCAATAGAATGTAAATGCGACACTTCGTTTCTAGACAATGGCGTTTGCAGATGTCTCCGGACCGTAGCAATGGTTTTCTAATGCTTCTTATATCGTGAAATCGCATCTCATTCCTATGTTTCATGATAAGATATAATATTCATTGTGGAGTGTTATGTATATCCGGTATTCACTTCGAAAGAATGTAAATGCGTCACTTCCTTTCTAGGAAATAGCGTTTCCAGATGTCTGCGTATTGTTGCAATAGATTTCTAACGCTTCTAAAAACGCGATATTGCATCTCATTTCTATGTTTCACGATAAGATATAATATTCATTGCGAAGTGTTATGTACTCCTCATATTCACATCAAATGAATGTAAATGCGACACTTTATTGCTAGGAAATAGCGTTTGCAGATGTCTATATATCGAAGCAATAGAGTTCTAATGTCCCGTAAAACGCGATATCGCTTCTTATTCCTATGTTTCATGATAAGATATAATATTCATTGCGAAGGGCTGTGCATTCCTGGTCCACACTTCAAAGGAATGTAAACGCGCCACTTCCTTGCTAGGAAATAGCGATTCCAGATGTCTACGCATCGAAGCAATAGAGTTCTAAAGCATCTTAAATCATGATATCGCATCCCACTACGATGTTTCATTATAAGGTATAATATTCATTGTGCAGTGTTATCTCTACATCGTATTCACCCCAAAAGAATGTAAATGCGACACTTCCTTGCTAGGAAATTGCGTTTGCAGATGTCTACGTATCGAAGCAGTACAGTTCTAATGCTTCTTAAATCGCGATATCGCAACTCATTTCCATGTTGCATGATAAGATATAATATTCATTGTGCTGTGTTATGTGTACCTCGTATTCACTTCAAAAGAATGTAAATACGACACTTCCCTGCTAGGAAATAGCGTTTGCAGATGTCTACGTATCGAATCAATAGATTTCTAATGCATCTTAAATCGCGATATCGCATCTCATTTCTATGTTCCATGATAAGATATAATTTTGTTTGTGGGGTGTTATGTATACCTCGCATTCACTCCAAAAGAATGTAAATGCGACACTTCCTTGCTAGGAAATAGCGTCTGCAGATGTCTACGTATCGAAGCAATAGAGTTCTAATGCTTCATAAATCGCGATATCGCATCTGATTTCTATGTTTCATGATATGATATAATATTCACTGTGGAGTGTTATGTATACCTCGCACTCACTTCAATAGAATGTAAATGCGACACATCCTTGCTTGGAAATAGCGTTTGCAGATGTCTAGGTATCAAAGCAATAGAGTTCTAATGCTTCTTAAATCGTCATATCGCATCTCATTTCTATGTTTCATGATAAGATATAATATTCATTGTGCAGAGTTATGTATGCCCCGTATTCACATCAAAAGAATGTAAATACGACACTTCCTTGCTAGGAAATAGCGTTTGCAGATGTCTACGTATCGTAGCATTAGTGTTCCAAATCATCGCAAAACGCGATATCGCATCTCATTTCTATGTTTCATGATAAGATATAATATTCATTGCGAAGTGTCTTGCATACCACGCATACACTTCAAACGAATTAAAAGGCGACACTTCATTGCTAGGAAATAGCGTTGGCAGATGTCTACGTATCGTAGCAATAGAGATCTAATGCTTATTAAAACGCGAAATCGCTCCTCATTTATATGCTACATTATAAGATATAATATTAATTGCGGAGTGTTATGTATTACTCGTATTCACTTCAATAGAATGTAAATGCGGCACTGCCTTGCTAGGAAATAGCTTTAGCTGATGTAGCCGTATCGAAGCAATTGTGTTCTAATGCTTCTTAATTCGCAATATCGAATCTCATTTCTATGTTTCCTGGAAAGATATAATATTCATTGCGAAGTGCCATGTATACCTCGTATTCACTTCAGAAGAATGTAAGTGGGACGCTTTCTTGCTATAAAATAGCGTTAGCAGATTTCTACGTACCGTAGCAATAGATTTCTAATGCTTCTTAAATTGCGATATCGCATCTCATTTCTATGTCTGCGTTTGCAGATGTATACGTATCGAAGCAATAGAGTTCTAATGCTTCTTAAAACGAGATATCGCATCTCATTTCTATGCTTTAGGATAAATTATAATATTCATTGCGGAGTGTCACGTATACTTCGTATTCACTTCAAAAGAATGTAAATGCGACACTTCCTTGCTAGGAAGTAGCGTTTGCAGACGTCTACGTATCGAAGCAATAGAGTTCTAATGCTTCATAAATCGCGATATCGCATCTGATTTCTATGTTTCATGATAAGATATAATATTCACTGTGGAGTGTTATGTATACCTCGCACTCACTTCAAAAGAATGTAAATACGACACTTCCTTGCTAGGAAATAGTGTTTGCAGATGTCTACGTATCGTAGCATTAGTGTTCTAATGCTTCTCAAAACGCGATATCGTATCTCATTTCTATGTTTCATGATAAGATATAATATTCATTGCGAAGTGTCTTGTATACCTCGCATACACTTCAAATAAATGTAAATGCGACACTTCCTTGCTTGGAAATAGCGTCTGCAGATGACTACGTATCGTAGAAATAGGGTTCTAATTCTTCTTAAAACGCGATATCGCATCACATTTCTATGTTTCATGATAAGATATAATATTCATTGCGAAGTGTTATGTCTACATCGTATTCACCTCAAAAGAATGTAAATGCGACACTTCCTTGCTAGGAAATAGCGTTTCCAGATGTCTACATATCGAAACAATAGAGTTCTAATTCTTCTTAAAACGAGATGTCGCATCTCATTTCTATGTTTTATGATAAGATACAATATTCATTGCGAAGTGTCATGTATACCTCGTACTCACTTCAAAACAATGTAAACGCGACACTACTATGCTAGGAGATAGCGTTTGCAGATGTCTACGTTTCGAAGCAATAGATTTCTAATGCTTCTAAAATCACGATATCGCATCTCGTTACTATGTTTCATGATAAGATATAATATTCATTGTGCAGTGTTATGTATATCTCGTCTACACTTCAAAAGAATGTAAATGCGACACTTCCTTGCTAGGAAATAGCGTCTGCAGATGTCCACGTATCGTAGCAATAGCGTTCTATTTCTTCTTAAGACGCGACATCGCATCTCATTTCTATGTTTCATGTAAAGACACAACATTAATTGCCAAGTGTCATGTATACCTCGTATTCACTTCAAAAGAATGTACATGCTACACATCCTTGCTTGGAAATAGCGTTTGCAGATGTCTACGTATCGAAGCAATAGTGTTCTATTGCTGCTTAAATCGCGATATCGCATCTCATTTCTATGTTTTATGATAAGATATAATATTCATTGTGCAGTGTTATGTATACCTCGTATTCGCTTCAGAAGAATGTAAATGTGACACTTTCTTGATAGGAAATAACGTTTGCAGATATCTACGTATCGTAGCAAGAGTTCTAATTCTTCCTAAAACGTGATAATGCATCTCACTTCTATGTTTCATGATAAGAGATAACATCCATTGCGAAGTGTCATGTATACCACGTATTCACTTCAAAAGAATGTAAATGCGACACTTCCTTGCTAGGAAATAGCGTTTGCAGATGTCTCCGTATCGAAGCAGTAGAATTCTAATGCTTCATAAAACGAGATATCGCATCGCATTTCTATGTTTCATGATAAGATATAATATTCATTGCGAAGTGTCACTTATACCTTGGATACACTTCAAATTAATGTAAATGCGACACTTCCTTGCTAGGAAATAGCGATTGCAGATGTCTACGTATCGAAGCAATAGCGTTCTAATGCTTCCTGGAACGGGATATCGCATCTCATTTCTATGTTTCATGATAAGATATAATATTAATTGCGAAGTGTCATGTATACCTTTTATTCACATCAAAAGAATGTAAATGCGACTCTTCCTTGCTAGGAAATATCGTTTCCAGATATCTACGTATCGTAGCAATAGAGTACTAATGCTTCTTAAAAGGCGATATCGCATCCCATTTGTATGTTACATGATAAGATATAATATTCATTGCGAAGTATCATGTATACCTCGTATTCACTTCAAAAGAATGTAAATGCGACACTTCATTGCTAGGAAATAGCGTCTGCAGATGTCTACGTATCCTAGCAATAGGGTTCGAATGCTTCTTAAAACGAGATATAGCATCTCATTTCTATGATTCATTATAAGATATAATATTCATTGCGAGGTGTCATGTATACCTTGCATACACTTCAAATGAATGTAAATGCGACACTTCCTTGCTAGGAAATAGCGTCTACAGATGTCTACGTATCGAAGCAATAGAGTTCTAATGCTCCTTAGAACGCGATATCGCACCTCATTTCTATGTTTCATGATAAGATATAATATTCATTGCGAAGTGTCATGTGTACCTCGTATTCCATTCAAATGAATGTAAATACGACACTTCCTTGCTAGAAGTTGCTTCTGCAGATGTCTACGTATGGAAGCAATAGAGTTCTAATGCTTCATAAATCGCGATATCGCATCTCATTTCTATGTTTCATGATAAGATATAATATTCAATGTGCAGTGTTATGTATACCTCGTATTCACTTCAAAAGAAAGTAAGTGCGACTCTTCGTTGCTAGGAAATGGCGTTTGCAGACGTCTACGTATCGTAGCAATAGAGTTGTAATGCTTCTTATATCGCGAGATCGCATCTCATTTCTATGTTTCACGATAAGATATAATATTCATTGCGAATTCTCATGTATGCCTCGTACTCACTTCAAAAGAATGTAAATGCGACACTTTCTTGCTATGAAATAGCGTTTGTAGATGTCTACGTATCGTAGCAATAGGGTTCTAAAGCTTCTTAAAACGCGATATCACATCACATTTCTATGTTTCATGATAAGATATAATATTCATTGCGAAGAGTCTTGTATACCACGCATACACTTCAAACGAATTAAACGGCGACACTTCATTCCTAGGAAATAGCGTTGACAGATGTATAAGTATCGAAGCAATAGGGTTCTAATGTTTCTTAAAACGAGATATAGCACCTCATTTCTGTATTAGGATAAGATATAATACTCATTGCGGAGTGTCATGTATACATCGTATTCTCTCCAATAGAATGCAAATACGACACTTCCTTGCTAGGAAATGCGTTTCCAGATGTCTACTTATCGTAGCAAGAGAGTTCTAATGCTTCTCAAAACGCGATATCGCATGTCAATTCTATGTTTCATGATAAGATATAATATTCATTGTGGAGTATTATGCATACCTCGCATTCACTTCAAAAGATTGTAAATGCGACACTTCCTTGCTACGAAATAGCGTCTGCAGATGTCTACCTATCGTAGCAACATAGTTCTAATGCTTCTGAAAACGAGATATCGCATCTCATTTCCATGTTCCGTGATAAGATATAATATTCATTGTGTAGTGTTATGTATACCTCGTATTCACTTCAATAGAATGTAAATGCGGCACTCCCTTGCTAGGTAATAGCGTTTGCTGATGTCGCCGTATCGAAGCAGTTGTGTTCTAATGCTTCATAAATCGCAATATCGCATCTCATTTCTATGTTTCCTGGAAAGATATAATATTCATTGTGGATTGTTATGTACATCTCGTATTCGCTTCAAAAGATTGAGAATGCGACACTTCCTTGCTAGGAATTAGCGTTTGCAGATTTCTACGTATCGTAGCAATAGAGTTCTAATGCTTCTCAAAACGCGATATCGCATCTCAATTCTATGAATCATTATAAGTCGTAATATTCATTGCGAAGTGTCTTGTATACGTCGCAATACACTTCAAATGAATATAAATGCGACACTTCCTCGCTAGGAAATAGCGATGGCAGATGTCTACGTATCGAAGCAACAGTGTTCTAATGCTTCTTAAAACGAGATATCGCATCACATTTCTATGTTTTTTGATAAGATATAATATTCATTGCGGAGTGTCATGTATACATCGGATTCTCTTCAAGAGAATGTAAATGCGACATTTCCTTGCTTGAAAATAGCGATTGCAGATGTCTACGTATCGAAGCAATAGAATTCCAATGCTTCTTAAATCGCCATATCGCATCTAATTTCTATGTTTCATGATAAGATATAGTATTCATTGCGTAGTGTCATGTATACTTCATATTGACTTCAAAAGGATGTAAATACGACACTTCCTTGCTAGGAAATAGCGCTTGCAGGTGTCTACGTATCGTAGCTAGAGAGTTCTAATGCTTCTCAAAACGCGATATCGCATCGCAATTCTATGTTTCATGGTATGATATAATATTCATTGTGGAGTGTTATGTATATCTCGTATTCACTTCAATAGAATGTAAATGCGACACTTCCTTGCTAGGAAATAGCGTCTGCAGATATCTACGTACCGAAGCAACAGAGTACTAATGCTTCTTAAAACGAGATATCGCATCTCATTTCTATGTTTTATGATAAAATATAATATTCATTGCGGAGTGTCATGTATACCACGCATACACTTCAAATTAATGTAAATACGACAATTCCTTACTAGGAAACAGCTTCTGCAGATGTCTATGAATCGTAGCAATAGAGTTCTAATGCTTCTTAAAACGCGATATCGCATCTCATTTCTATGTTTCATGACAAGATATAATATTTATTGTGCAGTGTTATGTATACCACGTATTCACTTCAATATAATGTAAATGCGACACTTCCTTGCTACTAAATAGCGTTTGCAGATGTCTACATATCGTGGCAATAGAGTTCAAATGCTTCTTAAAACGGGATACCGCATCTCATTCCTATGTCTCATGATAAGATATGATATTCATTGGGAAATGTCATGTATACATCGTACTCGCTTCAAACGAATGTAAATGCGACACTTCCTTGCTGGGGAATAGCGTTTGCGCATGTCTACGTATCATAGCAATAGAGTTTGTAATGCTTCTTAAAACGCGATATGGTATCGCATTTCTATCGTACATGATAAGATATAATATTCATTGCGAAGTGTCACTTATACCTCGCATACACCTCAAATGAATGTAAATGCGACACTTCCTTGCTAGGAAA